>NC_091458.1:127278332-127579704 GCF_027789765.1 Dendropsophus ebraccatus
GTATGTGATAAAAAACATCTGACAAATACACATATAAACCAGAGGGCAGCAGATCATGTGAAAATATAATATTTGTGTCATTCTCAAAACTTTTGGCCATGACTGTACAACTGATAAACCAGGAAGTGCAGAAACACAAAACAGAAAAATGGATTTTTCATAGTTTCAAAACTGGATAGGTAAGTAATGCTTTATGCTTCTGCAGAAGTTTCATTTTTTTAACCTCTACCTGGAGTTCCCCTTTAAAGTTTTATTGATCCCCATAAACAAGTCGTTCTTTGTGACTGGTATCAAGTTGACATTTATACTAATACAGTGTATTTTGTTCCCAATAGCTGAATCTGCAGAACTCCTTACTGCACAAAGTGAACGGTATTTTTGTCCTGGTAACGTTTTTTGCCTGCCGTATCCTGCTGTTCCCTTTCATGTACTACACCTACGGCAAGCAGTTTGGGATTCCACCATACAAAGTGCCTTTCAACATTCCTATCCATTGCAACATTACAAATGCAGCCATTATGGCCCCACAGATATATTGGTTCCGGCTTATTTGCCAAAAGGCCATGAGACTATACAGCAACTCCGCCCCAAGCAAAGACAGATAACATTTAATATGTGTAAGCTGCAGTCATCCTAGAAGGGACAGGACTACTACTCCTCGATGTTCCAGCCTCACTACTAGCATAGTGGATCTGTGCTCCTATTCACGGACGGTGACTACCTGATATGTATTGAAACCAAAATGTCATGGAGTCTTGTTACAAGTTTCCTAGATATGCAGATAGTAAATTTCTATATTTTAGATACAAAAAGATGGTTGTTTTATGAATCACAATGTGATTCCCTGTATCTACAGAATTGCACTATATTTGTTATGGGTAATCTGAAGAGTATTTCTTTCGCCTTCATTACAATGAAATCAAGAGAATGTACAATTTAATAGCCGCGTTCAGTAAGAACGGCACTGCAGTTACCTTAAAGGGCTAGTGCGGCGCTAAGAAATTATTCACAAAATAACACACATTACAAAGTTATACAACTTTGTAATGTATGTTATGTATGTGAATGGCCCCCTTCCCCGTGTTCCCCGACCCCCGCCCGTGGACCCAGAAAAGTAGTGCATTATACATACCTGATTCGTGTCGACCCCCGTCCGCATTTCTTCTGACAGTGATGTATATTCGTGAGGCCGGCCGACCTGCTCCTGCGGTCCCTCATGCGGTCCCCTCTGCCACGTCATAACTGTGCTCAGCCAATCGTTGTTGAGCAGCTGATGACGTGTGCCGCGTCATCAGCTGCTCAGCCGCGATTGGCTGAGCATAACTGTGCTCAGCCAATAGCGACTGAGCACAGTTATGACGCGCCAGAGGGGGGGCCAGCATTAGGGACGGCAGGAGCGGGTCGGCCGGCCTCCCGAAGATTACATCACTGTCAGAAGAAATGCGCACGGGGGTCGACACGAATCATGTATGTATAATGCACTACACTTCCGGGTCCACGGGCAGGGGTCGGGGAACACGGGAAGGGGGCCATTCACATACATAACATACATTACAAAGTTGTATAACTTTGTAATGTGTGTTATTTTGTGAATAATTTCTTAGCGCCGCACTACCCCCATTAAAGACAGTTAATAGATTCTGTCCGTAAATAATCTACAATTGTCATTGACTGTTAAAGGGAAAAAGCTAAAGAAAAAAAAAATTCTATCTATTCCTATGTATGATGTGTTTGGTTTGTATGGGGTTTGTGAGAATATTTATAACAAGTGTCCAGGTAATAACATATCTGTTTCTATATGTTTTGTTGTAACAAAATGTATTTAGGGTGTGAACCCATGAACTTTGGTCAAACACTAAAAATACCATAAACATGATGGTAATCAGATTTAAATATACTTCTCATTAGGAACATGTGGCAGAATACCCTTTATAACGCCCAGCAGGTCTTTAGTCAGCTCCGTGTATGGAATTGCCAAAAGACCCATAGACTTGTATTGTTGTACACTATAAATGCAAGTCTATGGGGCTTCCAGCAGTTCCATACACCACTCTTTAGGAGCAGACTACAGACTTGCTGGGAGTTGGAAAGGGTATCCTGCCGCACAATGCAAATGAGAAATACCCTTTAAGTAGGTTACACTAAAGCCAGATGTATGATCATTATCGCTGAGATTTGCTATTTCTTAAATAGCATTGTGATATTGTGCACTGAAGACTGGTTCATAGAAACAAGATTTTAAATGTATGTATTTTTAAATGTGTATGATTTCCTATTCTATATACAAATAAAAAACAGAATAACTCTTTAAGGCTGTGTTTACATGGGCAGAAAAGTGAGTAAGGGAGTACTAACAGGCAGAATGGCAGTCCAAATGATCACTGGATTGTTTGTGTAGCCATTCACTTAGTCAGTAGCTTATCCTTTGCTTGCAGGGGAAGATATGCTGCTGGCAAACAATCATTGTTAGCATTTCACTGCACAATTTCAGGAATCAGCCGATGTAAGAGTGTCCTTCCTTCCACCCTCCCACAGGATCCACTTCTGGCTTTGGCTATAAATAAAAAAATAAAAAAAAACCTGCATTGATATTTTTCCCCCAAGCCAGCTTTAAAATAAGGCCTCCTTTACACAGCAAAAAAAGGGAGTTGTGCCTAAATAAAAATGAATGCTTGGAATGTTGTCACTGGAACCCCTATGGATTCTACTCTGTAGGCAATAACAGACAGTATATGGATAGAAATATATGGTCGTATGAAGGAAGTCTAATTCGTGGAACCTATATTTTTAAGGTAGGGGAAAAAAAACACACAAAATATTGAAAAATATCACTGATTACCAGGTAAATAATGTGAGTAATGTGACTGGCCTAATGGTACTAGCAGTATATCTGAAGTGAGGAAGTCAGAAATGGCTTCTGGATGTAAGCAAGTTTAAAATTAAGATGGCCTCATATAAAGAGTGTTCCCTCCATCTATTCTATAATCCAAGGGCAGAAGGAAGGAGGCGAGTCTGTGCAGCAGGCTGTGCTGGATAACATTGGAGGTGTTTCAACATTAGAATAGGAGGGGTGTCAGCATGAGCAGAGGCTGGCGTGTCATGTGGGGGGGGGGGGTTTAAATCACAGGAATTGGGCCAGCCTCCAGTGCTTCACCGCAGCTCATTAGCATATTTATATTTCGGCGGATATAACGGCAACCGAGCAACGCATTTACAAAAGTTCCACATCACCAGATTCTACACTGCAGCGCCAAATGGATAGTATGTATGTCTCAATATTACTGCTTTGGTGGTACATCCTCTTTAAAGGGGTTGTCCTGTGAAAATCTTTTTCTTTCAAATGAACTGGTGTCAGAAAGTTATTTAGATTTGTAATTTACTTCAATTAAAACAATCTCAAGTCTTCCCATACTTATTAGCTACTAAATGTCATGCAGGAAAGGTTTTATTTCCAGTCTGCCATTGAAAACTGCCGAGACAGGAACTGTCCAGAGCAGGAGAGGTTTTCTATCGGAATCCCCACAGAAAACCTCTCCTGCTCTGGACAGTTCCTATCTCGGCCAGAGGTGTCAGCAGAGAGCACTGTGTCAGACTGGAAAGAAAACACCACTTCCTGTATGACATATATGATAGAAAGACTTTTTTTAATAGAAGAAAAAAGAACAAATCTATATAACTTTCTGACACCAGTTGATTTGAAAGAAAAATATTTTTACCGGACAACCCCTTTAAAGGGGACCAATCACCTAAAAATCACTGTCCCTATTATCAAAGGAAATCTCTCCCTAAGTCTATCTATGAAGATACAGACTGCCTGTGCAGTCTGTATCTTATCCCTTTACCCAATTCTCTTGATAGCTGAACGAAGGCCGGGTGCCGCCATCTTGATGACGTCACTTTGCGTTTCACCGCTGGAACGCAAGTGACGTATTCAAGATGGCGTCGCCCGGCCTTCCAGCACCGAACAAGAGGATCAGGTAAAGTATAAGCTACAGACTGTAAAGGCAGTCTATTTATGAAGATACAGACTGCCTTTGCAGTCTGTATCTTATACTTTACCTGTTCCTCTTGTTTGCTGCAGCAAGGCCGGCACCGCCATCTTGATTACGTCGCTTGCGTTCCACCGCTGGAGCGCAAGCGACGTAATCAAGATGGCGGCGCCCGGCATCGGACTGCAACGGACAAGAGGATCAGGTAAAGTATAAGATACAGACTGCAAAGGCAGTCTGTATCTTCATAAATAGACTGCTGTTGCAGTCTGTATCTTATACTATACCTGTTCCTCTTCTTCGGCCCGGCCGCCGCCATCTTGTATACGTTACTTGCGTTCCACCACTGGAACGCTAATGACGTAATCAAGATGGCGGCGGACGGCCTTGCTGCCACTCTGGATGACGGGAGCTTCCTGTCTCGAGCCGGCTCTTTTGAAAAGAGCCGGCGCGAGACAGTGAATTGGAAAGTGAATAAAACAAAAACGCGGCCAAAAAAATAAATAAAAGTATTTACAAATGTTAATTAAATAAATAATTACATTGAATTAGGAAATAAAAATTTTTTACATTTCTTCCGTGATTGGTTCTCTTTAAGGCTTGTATATAACAGCATTTCCATTGTCCAGCTCAGTCATAGGATGCCAGTGCCATTCTATCAAATGACCGTCCCATTGACCATAATGCTGCTCTGAACTGTCATAGAGGCTATAAATCCTGACAGGTACAAGATAAGTAATGCAATGTATTTACACATTTACTCTAATGTTAATGTAGGTTCTATAGTACATTAAGGCCCAGTTCACACTGAGCAAAAACCGCAGAACTCTCCGCCACAGAACCCCAGCGTTGTCTCCGATATTGCAGCGACACTGTGCAGCTATTGAGCATGCCCACACGTGATGATCACACGCCCACATGCAACTGGGATATATCACACGCCCACATGCAACTGGGATATATACACTGGCCCCCATGGAATCACGTAAAATTAGCGCCGGTGGGGCACAAAGCTTTAAAGGTTGTCTAGGATTAGAAAAACAAAGCAGCTTAAAAAAAAAACAAAAAAAAAACCATCCTCAGATTATGTGATATTACAGTTCACCTCCATTGACTTTAATTGAACTAAGCTGCAAAACCCACACCCAAACTGAAGACAAGGTTGGTGCTTTTAAACCCCTCATGACCAAAGTCATTGGTGCCCGGGTAAAATTAATGCAATGTTACTTATCACCTTCTAAGAGCCATAGCACTTTTATTTTAGCACATACAGAGCTGGTTGAGGTGTCATTTTTGTGCCATTATTTTTTTTAAATCCTTGTGTTTTTTCTTCACTTCTCATTTACGATGTTCACCAGAGTAAGAAACCCTTTAAACCCTTTAAGCACGCATAACATAAATGTGCTTTTCTCTCCTATGTGGTTAAGATTTACAAAGTGTGTAAAATGCCCAAACTGCCCATAGCAAACAATCGCAGCTCAACTTTCAGCTATAGTAAAATTAGAGCTGAGCTGTCATTTGTTGGTCAACACCAGATTTGTCAACTGGAAGAGACGGGTATGTGACTTACATCACATCAGCGGGAGCCAAGAGCGGCAAAACGGAGGCTCGAGGACAGGTAAGTTTACATTGTTTACTGTTTTACCACAGCCCCCTGCCTTCGGGTCCTATTACACTGAGCGATTTTTAACGACTTACGATAAACGATCGCAAACGAGATTGTTTATCGTTAACCTGAAATCGTTCCCCATATTACACAGAACGATGGTCGTTAGTTACGATCGTTACTATGATCGTTAATGCGATCGTTTCTATGATCGTTTACTCCTTTTACTCCAGCAAAACAATGGGCAATGTGCAATTACACAAGCGATCAACGATTTCTCGTTCGGTCGTTAATCGTTAACTGCATTTCAACCGAACGATTATCGTTTAGATTCAAACGATTTAACGATAATCTGAACGATAATCGTCCGTGGAATAGGGCCCTAAATCAACGATCAACGACATTAGAACGATTTTTCAATCGTTGCCTGCATTTTTCGCATGATAATCGTCCCGTGGAATAGGGCCCTTCCTCCCTTTTTTAAACTTGGTAGGACTTGTCCCTTAAAAGTATAAATTTTACAATATACTGTTTTGTTTGAGCAGATATGACTACTACTACTACTACCACCACCTCAGCCTTAAAGGGGTTTTCAGTGCTGATACCAATTTTTTCTCTCCTCGCCCTATGATGGCACTCCTGGAGAGGTCCACCTCCTACTCCCAATGAGACAGATAACGGCATACAGGAAATCCCTGGATCTTTAAAGAAGCAAACTTCCCTCCTCTCGCCAGTTACTGTTTCCTGTCCCTATGGGAGCAAGAGCTGGAAGGTGGTTCTCCCCCCCCCCTTCCTTCCCTGGATCAGGAAGAAGATGACTGGGAATTTACCTTCCTGGCAGTGTCAGGCTCCACTTCAGGAGCAGCCTCCCAGTCGGGTCCCTCCCCCCTACACCTCCAGATGATGGGTCCCTGGGGCTCTCCTGGCTCACCTCTGCATGAACTTATGCTCCGGTCCACGATCGCTGCATTTGCGCACTGTGCAGGAGGAGCATTTCAGGTAGTGCGCGCGAGGGAAGGGGGGGGTTAGCGTGTTCGGCAACTTACGGGGCTTGAGGCCTCAGGTGGAGCGCCGGGAGGGTGACCCTGTATCAACGCGTGGCAGGGGGGCGGGGCCAGTCACGTTCAGTCCTTGCGTACTTTCAGTCAGTGCTCAGTCCTTGAGTACTTTGGCTGCTCTCTTCTGTGAGCTGCTGCCTGGTACTATTACTGCTGCTCTGCACTCTGCTGCGGCTGCAATATCTGGCCCTTCAAGATCCTCTTTGCTGTGATTACTATGGAGGCTAAAGGAGCTGAATCTCCAGAGACTACTCCAGCTTAGACTCAAGCTCCAGTGGTATGGGAGTGGGTAAGAAGGGATTCTCCCTCTCTAAAATTTTTATGATTTCTAAAAGTAATTACTTTTGTTATCATTGTTTTTTAGGAAGCTTCATCTAGAAAAGGACGGTCTATAAGCAGGGACTGCCCTGTCTGTAAAAAACAATTATGCAAAAGAAAATCCTGTGGAGCCTCATTTGAGAGTCTCGAAACACAGGACTAGCCAGATATACCTCCTGGAAGGACCCAGCCAAGGTGGTGGCCGCCACTTAAGTTTCTAGATCCTTAGGGGTTTGGATGTCAGAATTTAAAGAGCTTATTAGTAAGGGCACATTTACTGAGGAACTCCTTAAGCCTTTTGAGACTCTAGAAAATGCTGTGTCTTTTGTATGTGAGGCTTCTCGTGACGCACTTAGGACCCTATTCCACAGTAACGATAATCGGCCGGATCGGCCCGATTTGGCCGATTATCGTTCGGTGAAATAGAGAGAACGATCAGCCGATGATCGTGTCATCGGCTGATCGTTCATTTAGGGCCAGACCTAAAATCATTGTTCCCCCACTGCGCATCGCTACGGTTGAATAGCGGTCCGCGGCAGGCGAACAACGATTTGAGAAGCAGCAGCATCATCATACATTAACTGGCTGCAGGGCTTCTTCTCCGCGCTGTCTTCATCCCCGGTTCCCGCGCGCTCTATCTTCTGAATGGCCGGTCAGCTGACGGAGCGCTCAGCCAATCACAGGCCAGGACCACCGCGGCCTGTGATTGGCTGAGTGTGGCCTGTCAGCTGACCAGCCATTCAGAAGATAGAGTGCGGAGGACCCGGGGAGGAGACGGAGCGGGAGAAGAAGCCCTGCAGCCAGGTAATGTATGATGCTGCAAGGACATCGGTAACGATGTCCTTGCAGCCCTCGCTCAACGATCATCGGGCCGTGGAATAGGCCCAGTAAACGAGCAGGGATCTAGCAGATCGCCGCTCGTTTACATCGTTGATCGGGCCCTCCTCGGCCCGTGGAATAGGACCCTTAGACCTTCCGCTCGTTCGGCTGCTTTGTCTAATTCTGCTCGTAGATCTATGTGGCTTAAGGAGTGGAGAGGGGATGTTACCTCCAAATCCAAGTTATGCAGTGTCCCTTGTAAAGGCAATTTACTGTTTTGTCTGGCCCTTAACAGTATCCTCAAGAAGGCCTCTGATAGAAAAATGGGTTTCCCTCTGATCCCTCAACAGCCCAGTTGCTCTTTCAGGGGAAGAGGTAGGAACACTCAAAGGGGGTTGGCAAAAATTCGTCATTACGGATTTGTCGGCAGAGCCTGAGAAACTTGCGGCACTTACTCTAGAGGTGCAGTCATTGCTTGATAAACGAGTTTTGGTCCCTGTTCCGGAGGCAAAGTGTGGTAGAGGTTTCTACTCCACTGTTTTTGGACAGGAAGCCTAATGGTTCCTTTAGAACCATTATTAACCCCAAGCGGCAATATGGAGCACTCCACACACCTTTTTTAGACATTATAGACTTCAGCTGTCATCTACTGAGGACTTGACTTTTGGATGCAGGGTATTACAGGCGTTAATCCCTAATCCCTAATCTAGTCCAGGGGTGCCGTCATCGGGCGAGGAGAGAAAACATAAATTACTAACCGGTAATTTATTTTCTTTGAGCCCATGACAGCACCCCGCCGAAATCCCACCCTCACTTGTATATATTAAAAGGAAAAAAAAAGAAAAAGTACATATATAATTTTTTTTTTTTTTTAAATATGTTGCTGGGGTTGCAAAGAACATAAAGAGGTATACTTACCCAGCCTGCTTCCCAACTGCTGTCAGTTGTGCAGAGTGATTAGTCCTTAACACAGTCCTCTTTACTAGTTTCTTTGACGTTTCACGTGGGCCAGAAATACCCACTCAGTTGATGAGATTTGAGAGCAGAGAGATCTACCGCAGAGCAGTTTTTCCTGTACTTATGGAATGTGTTTCGAAGTGAAGCCTGGCAGTCAGTGAATCAGCAGCAGAGAGAGCCAGGTAAGTATACCTCTTTGTTATGTTCCCTGCAGCCCCAGCAACATATTAAAAAAAAGACTCTACATGTAGTCAACTCCTTTAATTTTTAAACAAAAAACATTTTGGGCAAAACACATTAAGGCTGCCTTCACACATGAGTTTTTGAGCCAAAATAGAATAGTGTATTCTAAAGAAATTCATTACAGCGCAGCACATATACATACAATTACCCCGCTCCCAGCATCACATCAGATATGTTGCCCGTATGGGGGGGAGGGGGCTCAGTTACAGACATTCCACGTCTGTGTTCAGTGTGGAACACAGAACGTGTGAATGCATCCTAAATTTATACTAGGGGCAAGTTAAAGGGGTTGTTCACCATTTTTTTTTTCTTTCAAATCAACTTGTGCCAGAGATTTGTGATTTACTTGTATAAAAAAAATCTTGTCCTCCAGTTATTTTTAGCTGCTGTTTGTCCTGCAGGAAGTGGTACTTTTTTCCCAGTCTGAAGAGCAGGATAGGTTTTCTATGGGGATTTGGTACTGCTCTGGACAGTTCCTGTCATGGACAGAGGTGGCAGTAGAAAGCACCGTGTCAGACTGGAGAGAATACACTACTTGACATGTCAATTCTTTGGGTGGACGGCATAGAACAGAGTCTATGGCACAGGTGGAGAGTCAAGCGGGGGGGAGCGGCAAAATTCCGTAGTGTGAACACGCCCCTTCAGAAGGCAAAACTAGTGAGCAAGATGCAAATGCACCCAAAAATGACACAAATGCATAATAAACAATGAAATGCTCCCATAATAAAAACAAAGCATATGTTAGTTTTCAATACAAGTGACCTGTTTGTTTCAAATTTTCACACGTGGAAGTTTAAAATCTTCTCTCTTAGAAGGTTGCGTCTGCAAGACACCTTGTTAAGATTATATGGCCGTCATAAAGCAGTCTTCTGCCCAGATCCACTATGCTGTAGCCTGGTGCATTGTCTGGATTGTAATGGTACATTTTTTAGCATCCACTGTAGATGTAATGTGTATCTAGCTTTTACCACCATTCAGTAAAAAAGAAAGTAATGTATATCAGATATCAGACACTCTTTTGGCACCTTTGAATAGAGCTCTATGAATACTTTTGTTTTACATACATAGAAAATATAAGGTGATCTGAACGGAACCTAATTCTATTGGGACAACCTTAACAGCTTAACATTAAAGGCTTCAGTTTGTGGAGAATGTTCTATTTGTTGAGTAAACAATTGTCTTTCCTGTTGCGTAGTATGGCGTGTTAGTATTATTCTTTATGCCATTACGTAATCACCATCTCATACACCACGACAGAATATTCCTTTTAGCCCATGGCTTGTTTTTCATTAATACTCAGGTAATCTTTTGTTCTTGTTTCCATTACCACAATATAAATAGGTCATTGGTGCGGCCTCTATGATGATGATGATCAGGTGTGTAATAAATCTTCCTCTAGCACAGCCCCATTTGCTTGAACAGCTATGATTTAACTATTACACACTTGGAGGTTCCTCGGCGCGACTGCCAATTTTCTCTGTATTGTGTCACATGAATTATATGTGTGCACTCCTTTACTGAAGTAGTCTGACAATGTATGAATCAGAAGGTTGTCCAAGGTACTTGTACAAACAGTACAGCACAGGCTGTGAAAATTGGCTCTGGAAAGTGCTCTTGCTCAGGTTTTCAGACTATGGCCCAGATATGCCAAGATCTCCACAGGGCCCAACAGTTCCATTCTTTTTTCCAGAGCAACACTTTAAAGAGTCTTAAAACCTTATTCCCATATTGCGTTCGCGCCGTTTATATGGACAGTGTACAGCAGAACGGATTATCACTATGATAATACATAATGCCAGGAGCTCCGAATTGAGCTATGTTCACACATAGTATTTCCGTCAGTCTTTTTTTTTAATCCAAAACCAGAAATAGATTAGAAATACAGAAGCTGGGCAAATCTTTCCATAATAATTTTGTCCTGTCAGTTCCACTCGTGATTTTGGTTAAAGCGAACATACCATCAGGTACATCGCTTCAAGTTTTCTGCATGAACAGGTCTATTCCTGGGCACCAGCCCGGCATAAAGCATTGGGGGCTGGCCCACTGGCCCCCAGTGTGGCAGAACCCCCTCCCCACTGTGACACAGCTCCATTGATTCTAATGGATCCACATTACAGTGCCTCATAACAGGCCAGTGCCCGGGAATAGACTGGCGCCGTGCACAGGAACCAGTTCAAAAAAAGGACTGCTGCACTGGCTTGAAGCGATGTACCTGATGGTACATTCACTTTAACCAAAATCAGGAGAGGAACTGACAGGACAAAATTATATGGAAAGATTTGCTAATACATCCTGCTGCACATTGTCCATATATACAGTGTGTGCATGGGATGTGGGAATAAGGAGTGTAAAGTCAGTGTAAATTGAGAATAGATAAGACTCAGAAATGCATATTTCACTGCGGCTCAGGCTGTTTAGTAAGTCTGTCATATTTTATACTGTCTAGTCTAAGTTCACACAAGCTATTAGTTGGCTTAAACAGCGTTCAGGTGCATTTTCAGCATGGCTTTGCATATTAAGTCATGTCCCCTTTACCAAGGCCAATCCACTTTCATCTGATGCTGTTAGAGTCGATAAGAGCCAACATTTGCGTTTATGTTTGTACCTCAAGCAGTGGCAGGTAGGCAATGTAAATTGCTAAAACTGCATTAATTTACAAATATATTCAAATTCAATCTGACGAATAGGCTACCCCTCAAAATACGTTATCAATGCAATAAAAGTTATTGATTTTCATTAAATCACTACAACTCCCATAAGTTCAGCACCAGAGAAGTTCCCGACCCTTGGCCCAGCTGTGCCTCTAGCCTGCATAACCTGCTTCTGATGCTCCACTGGGATCTCCTGGCCCCGCGGACTGACTGCAAGAGGCCTCATACTTGATCATGCGATCGGTGGTTTCGCACTGGTAGCACGACCATCCCAGGTGAGCGTCTCTTAAACAACAGCTACACTCCTTTTTACAAGCTTGCGGTAATACACTATGAGCGCCCCTGGTGTCTTCTATTTTTCTTCTAGCTGCATACAGTACGGGAACAGGGTCAGCTCCCAGGATCCGCAACGCAAGGCTGCACCTGCAAACGTCTCTACACTTTTAGGCTATGTTCACACTATCCGGAGCGTACACACATCGTATGCGCTCTGACCAGGATCCCATGCGTCACCAGAAAAAACGGACATGTCAGTTTTCTGCGGCCAGAATTCAGTGAATTCCTGCCGCAGAAAGACCTGTCAGTTCACACAGTGAAGCAAGCGGCTCCGGCCGCTTGCTTCACTGTGGGCTATGGGAAGCTCTGATGCGGGTGCGCGTTGATGCGCCCACATTAGAGCTCCGCGGCCGGAAAGATCACCTGGCCAGGCTGAGACCGGCCGTTCCGTGACCCGGCCGGGGTCACGGAACGGCCGGGTGTTCATGTTGTGTGAACATAGCCTTAAACTGCACACTGTAACTATATGAACACCCATTACAATTATAAACTTTTGGTTGCTCCCACTGCTCTGCAAGGGAACTCTGACTTTAACCTGCCGCCCTTCCACCTTTGGAGGATGTGTCATGCACCCATGGAATAATCTGCAAGATATATGTTGAATAAACCTCTGATCGTGCAGTTATATGCTATGGTGTATAGTATTAATTGTTGTTTTATGTATGTTCATCTATATGTGACACACTAAAAGTATTGATTTTTATTTGTATACCAACCTTATCCTGCACTCCTATCAGTCCATCCCAGGCCACCACACACGCCCAACCGCTACATTCTAGCTAGCGATCTCGGGCCATTTCTATTCTATTCCTCTCCCTCCTCCTGGTACATTCACATTTCCTTTAGTTCCATTTCTTCTCTGCATCACATTTTTCATTTTCCATCCTTCATCTGCATCATCCCCACCGGCCAGTCACTAAACATCAGCATCAGGACTGATCCTACCCACTGCCGCCATCCAACCGCTCCCCGCTCCATTTACATCCATACCGCTCCCATCTTCCAATTCTACAATGGAATATTTTGCCAATCGCAATACCAATAAAGAGTGCCTTATGACAGACCTCACAACACAATGTCCCTCAGAATGTACAATATCCCACTAATATTGATAGAGATCTGACCCCAATGAATAGACTATTAAAAACACTAGAACATTAATTGGAGAATGACTTCAGACATGGTCTGGATATTGACTTGCTGAGGATTTATCTCAATTAAAAAACTACACCAAGGGGGTCACAGAACCTACGTTCAAAAAATGATCCAGAATTTATACACACTTGGTATACAGCCCTTGATGATTTTTCAGCTTAGCTCATGTTTGTTCAAGAAAAAAAGAAGGTCCCTAAGGGATCAAATCGCTCCAGATACACATAAAATCATGTCAGACTTAGAACCTTATAAAGATACAGTGGAATTCCACATGCAAAATCGTGACAAAAAGAAACATAGAAGATAGTCCGCAGAAGAAGACCACTGGGTCCATCTAGTCTGCCCTTTTACAATTTCCTTTCTTATTATATTAGGATAGATATATGTTTATCCCAGGCATGTTTAACCCCTTCGGGACCAGGCTAATTTTCGTTTTTTCCTCCTTGTGCTTAAAAGGCCATAGCACTTGCATTTTTCCACCTAGAGACCCACATGAGCCCTTATTTTTTGCGTCACTAATTGTATTTTGCAATGACAGAAAAAAAATTCAAAGTGTGGTGAAATTGAAAAAAACAAACGCATTTCTTTTATTTGAGGGAAATGTGTTTTTACGCCATTCGCCATGGGGTAAAACTGACTTGTTATGCATGTCCCTCAAGTCATTACGATTAAAACGATATATAACATGTATAACTTATATTGTATCTGATGGCCTGTAAAAAATTCAAACCATTGTTAACAAATATACGTTCCTTAAAATCGCTCCATTCCCAGGCTTATAGCGCTTTTATCCTTTGGTCAATGGGGCTGTGTGAGGTGTCATGATGGGTTCTTTCTATCGATACCTTGATTGCGCATATACGACTTTTTGATCGCTTTTTATTACATTTTTTCTGGATTTGATGTGACCAAAAATGCACAATTTTGCACTTTGTACTTGTAATTTTGCACTTGACGCCGTTTACCGTGCGAGATCAGGAATGTGATTAATAGTTCGGGCAATTACGCACGCGGCGATAGCAAACATGTTTGTTTATTTACTTTTATTTATAACCTGGGGAAAGGGGGGTGATTCAGACTTTTATTAGGGGAGGGGGCTTTTTATTGACAACAACACTTTTTTTTTTAACTTTTACACTTATACTAGAAGCCCCCCTGGGGGACTTCTAGTATAAGTGCACTAATCTCTCATAGAGATCTCTGCAGCATAGATATGCTGCAGAGATCCATGAGATAGGCACTCTTTTACTTCCGGCTGCTGAAGCCGGAAGTAAACGAGTGCCGAGACAGGGACGGCGCCATCTTGGAGCGGTCCCTGGCCGGCAGCACACACGGAGATCGCTCCTCCGGGATAACGTCCCGGGGGAGCGATCTCCGCCACTAGACACCAGGGATAAGCTGAATCCGGTAATCGGATGCAGCTGTCATGTTTGACAGCTGGATCTGATTACTGTATTAGCGGGCACGGCGATCGGACCGTGCCCGCTAATACCGGCGGTCCCGGGCCACAAGCGGCACCGGAGACAGCCGCGGTTCAGAGCAGGGTCGCCGCGCAGCCCCGCTCTGAACACCCGTACAGTTACGTCCTCGTGCGGGAAAGGGTTAATTTCTGTTATTGTAAATTTACCAACCACAACTGCTGGAAGTTTGTTCCAAGTATCTACTACTCTTTCAGTAAAATAATATTTTCTCACATTGCTTCTAATCTTTCCCCCAGATAACCTCTCACTGTGTCCTCTTGTTCTTGAGCTCAGTTTTTTTTACTAAAAACACTTACCTCTTGAACCTTATTTAGTCCTTTAACATACTTAAAGGTTTCAATGTCCCTCCCTTGCCCTTCTTTCCTCCAGACTATACAGATTCAAATCCTTAAGTCTTTCCCGATATGGTTTATGCATCACACCCTCCACCAATTTTGTAGCCCGTATTTAGACCCGTTTACCAATGTCCCTTTTTAGGTGAGGTTTACAGAACTGGACACAGTATTCCAGATGTGGCCTCACCAGAGCTCTATACAGCAGGATCACAATCTCCCTCTTCCTACTGGTTATACCTTCAGCTATACAGCCCAGCATACGATTTGCTTTCCCCACTGCCTGGTTGCACTGTTGACTCATTTTAAGGCTGTCAGAAATCACTACCCCTAAATCCTTCTCTTCTGAAGTCTTTTCCAAAACAGTACTGCCGATGTGATACTCGAATAGAGGATTCCTCCTCTCCCAGTGCATTACTTTACATTTGGAAACATTGAACTTCAATTTCCAATGTCTGGACCACTTATCTAGCAAAGCTAAATCATTTTCCATATTGCTGACACCTCCAGGAATATCAACCCTGTTGTACACTTTTGTGTCGTCAGCAAACAGACAAACTTTACCTACCAAACCTTCTCCTATGTCACTTACAAACATATTAAAAAGAATAGGACCCAGAACAGACCCTTGTGGCACACCACTTATAACCAGTCTCTGCTCGGAATATAAACCATTAACAAGAACCCTCTGATATCTATCCTTCAGCCAACCACAAATCCACTGAACTATCCAGGGATTAAGTCAAATTTTCTCCAACTTTGCTGAAGTCCAGATAGGCGATATCCACGGCACCACCTTCATCCAACGCTTTTGTGACAATCAAAGAAATCAATAAGATTAGTCTTACAAATCTGTTCAATCCTCCAAGTAAAGAAATGCAGATAGCTCTAAATATTGTTCAGAACAACTATAGAACTACATCCACCGTAAACTCTTCTCCGGTGATGGGCGAGACCTCTGTACAGCCAGGCACACCCACTAACCGAGTGAAACAGTTACTTCCAATGGAAACGTCTCCAGTGCCTGCTAAAAAGCCGCAGGTTACTGTAATGGAGACCATAGAGCTTCCAGATGGAGATGATGATGATGTCGACGATGGAGATGTGATCACCATTGAGGATGTCAGCACACCTAAGCCTAAGAATGACAAAGGTGACCCTCACAACGGTACCGGTCCCAGCCCTGTCCCCATGGAAAGCTAAAATGGTGAAAGTACAGGCATACAGTATACGTCAGCAGCCGCCGCTACACAGACCAAGTTCCGAGCAATAACTATTAAAAAGGAAGATGATTCCTATGCCAACACTCAGGGGCACAAGGAGGTGCCGAGTCAGCAAGTCTACATTAACTGCAATGGCACAATGTCACACACCCATCAGAGGCAGAAGATGAAAGCCGAGCCCAGCTCTTCTAGTGAAGTCAACAGCACAAGTGAGGTGGACGATATAGTGATACAACTTGATGACATTTTCCGGAAGTTTG
The DNA here is from genome assembly GCF_027789765.1 of Dendropsophus ebraccatus. NCBI lineage: Eukaryota > Metazoa > Chordata > Amphibia > Anura > Hylidae > Dendropsophus > Dendropsophus ebraccatus. Next base: position 127,294,761 of record NC_091458.1, read on the forward strand.
ATTCCTGTTCTGCAGAAAGATCAGTGCAAAACGGAGATTGAGCAGCTGCAGCAGGAGAAAAAGCTGCAGTCCCAGAATGACCAGCTCAGGAGGGAACCACAGCAACTAAAGGAAGCCGCTAACAGGTACAACGCCTCCACCAGCGTACTCGGACAGGAAATAAAGTTATGGACTCTAAAGGATTCACGTGGCTTAGTTACTCACCACCTTGATGCTGCAGCTGAACTGGGAGCAGGTAGACTATGACGTGACAAATACTCAGATTAAGTAATTACAGAAAGACACCATTTTCAAATAAACCAATAAACTCCAATGGGATCGGGGGGACAAGACACAGTATTTATAGGACTTGGAAAAAACACAAAAAGAATAGAGGAGAATATGACGGGAACACCACTATATCTCCAATGACATCTTATCCTACACTCATCAGAACTGCGTGGGCACGTCCCACTCCCAGGCCTCCCCCCTCAAATCTTATCAAGGAGACTAAGTCCTTGAGGACAATTACTTACTTAAGTACAGCAAAAAGAACACCTAGTGGCGAAAATCCACCCAGCCGGCACCCCCATACTGTCTTCTCCAGGTACATCCACCACTTCACAAACATCCTTACACAATAAAGTCATTAACCCTTTATACAGTACACCACACAAAACCCCGGAACAACCACTCAAAGATTTGAAAGAAATCCGGAAAACTATTTAAAGGATCAAGGAAAAATATAGTCGTCTCAATATCCCCGTTCTTCCCTCCATTATCACAGCATGAACCCCACACCTTCCGTCATGCCGATAGCTTTCACCTGTACTCTTCCCCTTCAGGAACATGATCACATTGCAGAGGACCAGTCTACACAGTACATTTGAGTCCGACAAACTTCTCACAAGTAGTAACAAAAGATCTCCTTATCATTATGACTGATAATTCAGACAGCAAATCCAAAAGATACAGTACCTTTTCTCCAACCAGCAACACCTACATCTCTCACAGATAGGGGCTACTATGTGTCCTATTTTAGAGGTATCCTTGCACAACAAGAGCTTGAAGAGAAAGAACTTAAAAACAAACCTCTTTTCACCGTCCAACTTACGAAAAAGAAGAAGAAATTCAGATGAGGAAAGCGAAGTAGATCAAGTACTAGGAGACCTACCGAATCAAAAAAGCAGCAAAAAGAAAGGACACCTGTCCAATAGCTCCAAGTGGGGCTAGTACCACCCTACCCAATGTAAAGATATTTAATCTTTTATCCCACACACTCAACACTAACAAGTCATCACTACTACAAAAGGGCCTTTCGTTCTGCCCTAACAGGCTAGAGAGCTTTGATGGTTTTTTTTAGATCTTCATAATTTCAGAAGGAAATTGACATTGCAACGACACTTCTCCCTTCTTTTGAATCAAGAGAAGATTGGGATACCTCCTAGTACAGAAGAAACATTTGGCAAACACCCATCCATTAAAACAAAGTCGAAACTTTACCCAATGGATAGTCCGGGCCCCGATATCAGGACATTCCATGATGCAGTGGCTAAGGAGGAGGTATCGCCCTACAAGACTATATGGATTACGATATAGAAGCCATGAGGAATTTAAGAGACGAGAAATAATACCAGATAAGAAAAGAAGATCCCTTCCAACAACAACTAAATATAGCAGATATGCTAAGTGAAGCCCTGAAACAGGACATCATCATGAAGGAAGAAAAATAGATTCCTATGAATAAAGATTTTAAAATAAATATTTTACTACACCTTTTTATTATCATCTGCTGAAGAGTCACAACAACGAAAAGAGACCTTCGGGTCATCCCATTATCTACTAAATCAATGGACCCACCTGCAACATCTCCCATTACCTGGACCTCCTTTTACAAGAATATGTTCTCAACCTCGATTCCTACCTAAAAAAAAACTCAGATGCCCTAATAAAAATACTAAGAAAACATAAATAGACGGAAGATACGGTCCTCCTAAGATAAGATAAGATAATCCTTTAATAGTCCCACCATGGGGAAATTCAGTGTGTTACAGCAGCATAGGTATTACACATACAAAAAGCTAAAAGGTAAAGTAAAGGCATGTTAAGGTTAAATTAGACAAAGAAGAAAAGGTAAAAAAAGATACAATAAAAACATTAGACTATTTTAGTTCTTTTTATGGAGTGATCTCTGCATGGGTCGGTGTTGTTGTACAGCCTAACCGCTGCAGGAAGGAAGGACTTCTGATATCGCTCCTTCTCTCACTTTGGGTGAATTAAACGGTCACTGATAGTACTGCCCAGTGCTATCATGGTCTCATGCATAGGATGGTAGGATGGGGTCAGTCAGTCATTCTTCAGTACAGAGCTGACTACTGACACAATCCTTCCCTCCCCCACCACCTGCACCGGATCCAGGGGGCTTCCAAGGACAGAGCTGACCCTTCTGATCAGCTTGTTCAGTTTGTTCCTATCGCTGGTTGATATGCTGCTCCCCCAGCAGGCCACTCCGAAGATGGCTGATGCCACTACAGAGTTAAGGAAGGTCGTAAGAAACTGCCCCCTGGACTCCAAAGGCCCTTTCTGTCCATGTGGTCAGCCCAGTCCAGCTTATTATTGAGGAACACACCCAGATATTTATACGTGTTCACTGTCTCAATGTCCGTCCCTTGGATGTCCTTTGGACTTGGAGGAAATTTGCGCTTGCGGAAATCCACCACCATCTCCTTGGTCTTTCCAGCATTAATCCTCAGGTGGTTCCGTTGGCACCAATCAACAAAATCACTGTGCACCTCTCTTTATTCCCTGTCGTCTTCACCTGTCATGAGGCCTACTATTGCAGAGTCAGAATACTTTTGTAAGTAGCAGGTAGGTAAGTTAAGTCTGCAGTGTATAGTGTAAAGAGGAAGGGAGCAAGAACTGTACCCTGAGATGCCCCCATATTACAGATGACAGTATCTGACACAGTCCCTGGCTCTCACATACGGAGGTTGATTTGAGAGGTAATCTAGGATCCAGTTTGAGAGATGGAGATCCATTCCAACAAAGGCCAGCTTGTCTCTCAGTAGCCTCTTCTGTATAGTGTTAAAAGCACTGGAGAAATCATTATTCTCAAAGTGTTCCCAAGTTTCTCCAGGTGAGAAAGGGCTCTGTGTAGAAGGTGGATGATGGCATCATCCACCCCAATGCCCGGCCGATAAGCAAACTGGAGAGGGTCCATGGCTGGGCTCACTAGAGGGAAGAGATGTGTGAGAACTAATCTCTCCAAGACCTTCATCAAGTGGGATGTCAGTGCTACAGGTCTATAGCTGTTCAGGTCCCTTGGATGTGGTGTCTTTGGAACTGGTACCACACATAATGATTTGCACAGTTGTGGTACCATTTCTAGCTTCAGGCTCATATTAAACATATATGTAATAATATCACATAGCTGGTCCCCACAAGTCTTAAGTAGCCGGGCACTGATGCCATCTGGCCCTGCAGCCTTTCCACCCTAACTATGGACGTCTTGGCACTGTATACAAATACACAGCACAACCTGGGAATAGAGTGTACCAGCTATTACCTGGAACAAGACCCCACTATACCACCTATACAGAAAATATTTTTATTAAACTGCCTTGATTTAATTTAAAATAATCATTTTTTCGAACACAATAGAGTCATCTATCATCAAACGTGCGTAACAGCAATGGGGGCGCGAGTGACGCCTGCATACGCTAACCTCTTCATGGGAAGAGGTTTTTCCAAGGAACGGGTGGAATTTTTGTATTTATTAATTTTCCATGAAAACCAGGAGTTGATGGATACTGATCTGACGAAAAAGCCACGCCTCTAAACGCATTATCAATGCAATAAAAGTTAATGATTTTTATCAAATCACTATGACTCCCATCAGTTTAGTAGTGACTACTATCTGTTGTCGTTCAGTACCAGAGAAGTCCCAGACCATTGGCACGGCTGTGCCGCCAGCCTGCTTCTGATGGTCCACCAGAATCCCCCGGCCCCACGGACTGGCTGCAAGAGGCTTCATATTTGATCATGCGATGTCTCATACCACGACCACCCCAGGTGAATGTCTCTTGAGCCACAGCTAAACTTTTTTCAAGCTTGCGGTAATACACTATGGGGGAAATTTATCAAAGGGTGTAAAATTTTGACTGGTGCAAACTGCCCACAGCAACCAATCACAGCTCAGCTTCCATCTCTGGTGAAAGGAAAGAGGAGCTGTGATTGGTTGCTGTTGCCAGTTTGCACCAGTCTAAATTTTACACCATTTGATAAATCTCCCCCTAACGTCTATTTTACCTGGATATATGGGAACGTGAAAGAAAAACAATTCTCACTGCCCAGTCACACCACAAAAACTTTTTTTTAAGCAGACTATTCCCCTAAGTCTCACTTCTTACCAATTATTATTTTTTTTTTCACGTCAACTGGTACTAGAAACTTATATAGATTTGTAAATTATTTCTATTTAAAAATCTCAAATCTTCCAATCCTTAAAAGCTGCTGAATTGACCTACATGAAGTGGGGTTTTATTTTCAGTCTGAAAAGGTGCTGTCTGCTGCCACCTCTGTCCCTGACAGGAACTGTAGAACACTGTAAAGGATTTCTATGTGGAGTTGCTTTAGATCTGGACAGTTTCTTACAAAGACAGAGGTGGCAGCAGATGTAATTTACAAATTTGTATAACTTTGACACTTGTTAAAGGAGAACTCAGGGAAAAATCTATTTTTTTATATGTTATTACATTAGTTAGATAACTTCCTAATGTACACTAATTATGGAAAATTCACATATAATGCCATTTTCCTCAATTTAGTAGATCTACAAAAAAAAGTGATGTCACTACCCAGTAGTTATACCTGAAGTGTCCAGCAGGGGATGCAGTATATGTAGAAGTATAGAAGTAGAAGTCTATGTAGAAAGTATATGTAATGAAATCATACACCCCTCCCCCAAACCTGTGCTGCCCATGCATCTCCCTCTCTCCCTTTGCCCAGTGCTGCGCAGCGGGGTGAGTGCACCTTATTCTGCACATGCACTGAGCAGCACGGGAAGAGAGTGAGACGGGCACCACGATGTTTGTGTGTGGGCGGGTAGAGACGATTCCACTTCATATACACTTTTTCGTATACTGCTGGACGGTATAGGTATAACGACTGGGTCTCTTTTTTTTTTATAGAAATTGAAGCCTGTGATCAGTAAATTGAGGGAAATAGCATTATATGTGCATTTCCTATAATTAGCATACATTAGGAATTTATCTAACTTTGCTCATGTAATAACATATTATAAAATAGATTTTGCCTGGAGTTCTGCTTTATATAGTAATAGATAGTATTTCTCATTCTATACATGAGCTGCATCTATGACATCTATGCTGCAGATCCTGTACATGTGAACGCACCCTTATACACACTTTTTGGAATAACAAAAAGCAGCATATTACCATACCTAAAGCATATTGCTGTATTTTGAAAAATAAAAACCCCAAAACACTACAAATAATATAAAAAAAAAGGGTCAACTGTGTAAATATAAGCTACTGCTGACCTATAGTTCAAGATTAAGAGCAAAAAAAACCTTTTAGTAACTTAATTTTTTTTTACTATTTCAACACAGGCATCATGTGTCCACCATGCTCTGTGAAGGTGTTTGATGAAATCACATCTTGCTTTTCTCCCCGTCTGACTATTGGATGTTGGCAAACACTTACCATAATGCAAATTCATCAGGGTTAACTCTGCAAAGCTATTGGGCCTGCAAATATTACAGGTACAGCTTTGGGCCATGTTCCCACCTTGTAGCTCGATGTTGCTCATTGCTCACGTTCTTCATTATGTATGACTGTAAATAAATAACACCTCCTGTACGTCATCTGATTCTTTTTCATTTATTGACTCCTGAACCATCCTTTATATAAAGTAACAGGCAAAAGCCTTTTATTGAGACAGAAAGCTATGGACTATAATTGATAATCAGGATCAACATTGGGTAATGAAACAAGGATACAGATATGAAGTTTCAAAGATTTTGGTGTAAAAAAAAAAAAAAAAAAAACATCTTCGGCTTCACACATGGCTTTTATTTGAGCACCTGTTTTCTTCTGCCGCCATGCAAAAAAAGTTTTATATTAATTTCTCCTTACTACTAGATTGCAAGAAAAAAGGCCCATAAGGTTGATGGCATAAAATTTCAGCATTGCAATTTTCAGACCAGCAAACTCTAAATACAATAGGAAACATTGTCCCCTGTGAAGCTTTTTTATGGCATTAACAGTTATGTCTATCCCAGTTCAGCAAGTAGTAAAGTTTTAATAGACGGTGCTGAGTGTTTAAGAGTCCACATCATGGAGGCAGAGATGCAATTAAAAGGGTTATCCAGGATTAGAAAAAGCACAGCTACTCTCTTGCAACAAGCTGTGTGTTATTAAAATAAAGCTCCATTCACTTCTATGGAACTGAACTGCCAAACCACAGCTAAACAGATGATAGGAGAAGTGCTGTTTTTACAGGAAAGCAGCAATTTTTTTCTAACCCATAAAAGTGGATTGTATCACGTTGCTGTGATAGCACAGGGGTTTTATTTTGTATGCTATAGGAATGGATGCACACCACTGTATTCTTGGCTGTAGATGTATCAGTCCTTATAGCTTGTTTATTTTCTGCATTAGTGTAGCACGATGTTGCTCATTGCTCACATTCTCAGTTATGGACTTCAAGAAATGTCTTTCATTCGCTTGCCTGAGCGAGCGGTTTTTGGAAGTGTCAGTCGCTTTCAAGCTTTCATATAGGGAGAGAATTTCTAGCGACAAGACGAACAGAGGTTCACATGTATTTTCTGGCATCATAGCAGTTATATGGAGGACATGACAGAATACCTGACTGTAAATAAATAACACCTCCTGTACGTAATCATATTCTTTTTCAAGTTTATTCACCTGAAGATTGTGTTCTGCCAGATGCTGTTTGACAGCTTCAAGCATGTCAGATATACAGACACTATAGAGCCTTGCAATGTGCTTTTGACCATCAAAGGTAAGCCAGTTGGAACAGCTCGAGCTACAGAGAAGTTGGAACCCTCTGAGTAATAGGACAGAGAACTGAAGATCATAAGCAAAAGGACGGAGATTCAAAAGAGGCATATACTGTATATACTCCAGAGAATATGGCACGTGAAGAAGTTGTCTCTTCAAAAGACTCATCACAACCTGAGAAAGAAGTCTGCATTCTGCTGCACTGCACCATGGCAGGACTTGTACCATGGCTACTAAAAATCCTTTACTAAAAAGATTAACCTCATTTGGGTCTTCTGTGTTGACACAAAGAAGTGAGAGCATCAGATCTTTCATCTCTCCTGAAATACAACAACATTCCATCCAAGCCAATAGCCCAGTGCCAGGACCGTACTCCGGTTGATGAAGTGCGGTCCAGTCGTATTCGGACAGCTTGCAAACTTCAAACAAGGAGGCCGGTGCTTCATTTTTAAAGTGCTCTCCGAACACAGGCTTCAGTCTCAAGCGTATAACCCAATCTAAATGCTCCATTTTCCTGTGCAGCCAAAAGAGGGACTTGCCCCAGGTTTCTGTGCCTGTTTCAGCTTCTGGCAAAATCAGAGTGCAGATCTGAGAGAGAATGTCAATTATTAACTCCTTGGATCCAAGCGTAAGGCAATATGGCTTATCGGATTGTTGCCAGCACCTACTGAAGCTACTGAGCAATTTACAAAGAGACATAATGAGAGGGAATGGAAAGCAGGAAAGAACCCAATGCTTACCAGACCCATCTAGTGGATTCTCCACATTTAGAGCTTTGTGCAGAATGTTCAAGCACAATTCCACATGGACACATTCATCAAGTATATATGGAAGGACAAAGGTCCTCACGACTTCTGCTGGCTGCAATAGGGAGACGTTATCGCCAGTAGTTTCAGAAGGATTCATTAAATAACACAGCAAGTACAAAAACTGGCTTTCTTCCTTATCAGAGGACAGCTTCCCCCAGCACGTCTCCATCAAGCAGCGAGATAATAAAGAGACTGATGGGTCTGCATTCTGAGAGCCCCTAAAGCTTAAAGGAAGTGATGTCAATATTTTGGCCAAAAATACATGAGCCCCGAGATTTGAGACAGCAAAGTGGCAAGCTTTGCTTATGACATGCTCAGGATACAACAGTGCTAGCCTGGCCACTCTGGAGACAGTGTTATAATCTGTTCCAGTCTGAGAAATTTGGTTAAATGTCATGTTGAGCTCCTCCTGGAAATTAACTGTAAAAGCAGACATGCAGTGAGAGAGACCTTTCTCTCCCCATGTATTGATGACTCTCATCAGCACCTCATCCATCTGAGCTAGAGGCAGCTCACAAAACAGATCTAAGAGGATAGTGGTAGATTTCTGAATCTCCAACATATTTACATTGTTCTGCTCATATGTGGCTTTCACGACAGTCTCCAACAATTTAAATATGAGGTCCGCTTCCAGAAAAGACTCTTTATTCGTTTTAAGACAATTTAACCAGTCGGTGGTGAATGCCCAGGAGAGTTCAGATGCAAACTCGGAGCAAACTTCTTTATAGCGGTTCATTTTATAGCTAATAATGTTTTTAGCAACAGTAGCCATCATGTCCACATCATTCATCTTGCGTGTTATGTTAATGTTGGCGGTTTTCTCCAGAAGGCTAGAAATGCAGTTTGCCAGATCTAAAGCGTTCTCTCTTTGCTCTTCTGAAAACGTCTCATTAGGATGTAATGCAACCAAATTTTTATGCAAAGATGCAAGGCTACCGTTCATCCTAAAGCATTCGTAGGAAATCTGGTCACAATTATTTATGTAGTTGTGCAGTTCTTCCCCCCAGTAAAGCAGCAGGTCTTTGAGAATATTTAAGCCAAGGTGTTGGGCTCCTGTTAATAAACGGAATCTGGAAGCAGTGCTGCCACTCTGCACAATCCTCTCCGCTTCTCTAAGCTTTTCTGGGAGACTTTTTTCAGATTTATCGTCCTTGATCTTTGCGTTACAAAAACAAAGGACAGCAACAAGCTTCTCCAAGTATAGTCTTATAGGAAGATCACCTGACTCTTGTTCTAGAAAAGCAGCTGAGCACAACATATCTGCTAGATTTGCTATTGTGTAGCACTTCAATTTGCTGTTATCAATGTTTGGCCTGATTTTATGAAGCCCCTCTAAAAACACAGTAAGAATGTTGTCATCTGGAGGTACGCATTGCTCCGGGTCCGGCTTAAATCTTTTCGAACTTTGGCAAACTTCATCGTCATTTGTCTTGGTCAAGTACTGGCTTGCTACAGCTGAAAAGGTTTCAACAATTTCATCCTTCCCGTTCCTACCATCTTTCATGATCTCCCACCACACATCTAGGAAAAAAGTCACATCTTCTATGGAAGGGTCATCACAAATGTGGTTTAACATCAGGGAGGCTTCTTCCACCCAAAATTCTGTTGGCAATGCCAAAAGAAATTCTGCAAATACGTCTGCTGCTTTTGTGGCTTTGAGAACTTCAAACAAAACAGTGCGATTCATTTTTGGTATCATGTTTTCCGCAGGAAAGAACATATCCTCTTTCCATCTTTTGTCAATATCAAAGTTTCCCTCTAACGAGATTTGGGGCTGACATGACAGCACTTTGGCCCAAAATATGGCAATGACTTTCTTTCTCCACTCATGGCTTTGTGACCAGGTACCTGAGCAAATTTCTTTTAAAGCATTTATGATGGGCTTCCCGACCAAAGGCCATTCAGCCTTTTTAATCTCCAGCAAAGTTTTCTGTAAGGTGAGTTTTTCTGCCAACAGTAGAGCTCCTTGAAGAACCGCTGTTTGTTCACATATGTTCCAGCTTCCTACACAGAGGAAACATATAAGATAACGTTAATATAAATGTTTTTCTTTCCACAAATAGACCTATTGTTTTCATTAACTATACACTGGTGCTGAATAGGACACGCAATACCGAAATACTGTATAAGAACCTGTTTAGCAGCTTGAGGTTACTTAATTCAAGACAAGCCCAAGAGACAGAAAAGAAAGGAACCCGAATAAAAAGCAGTAAAAACGTACAGGTAAATTAAAGTGATGCCAGTTTTTACATGACCTATATACTGGCAAGGTACTAATTTTATTTGCTATGCTACATTCTAACTGTAAGATCCCTAATATGTGTTTTTATAATTTTGACTTTGAAAAGCTCTACAGTCCCAGATCCAAAGTACAAGCTCAGCGATCTTCTCCTACCCTCTCCGTGGCATTATTCGATCTCAGGGTCTCATTTTAATTTTGTACTCATACATTACTGATCCAAATCATAAAAAAAAAAAAACGCCTCCCCCTGCAGTAGAAAAATGGAAGATTAATACCTGCTATCGTAGAGGATACCTATGATGTAATCCTAGAATCTCTTCTCTATTACAGCATACTCCCCCTGCTATACATAATACACCAATGTTATCTCACACTGTACCGAAAGACCAAAATGCCAGCCCCAACCTGCCCAAAACGTACGTCTGAACCCATAGACTTCCAGCACATGATTTGGGTTTGCCCACATATTGTAACATTCCGAATGGATGTTGTACTTGTCTTCTCAGAGATTAGCCAGAAGTCCATTCCCCTTAGATCCAATGTGTTCTTGTTTGGGGTTCTGGACGAGGAGATGTGAACACACTCCCTCTATATTTTCCTGCGGCTCTATTCATTCGTATGGAGCTGACGGAAAGAGTACAGTGCTCTTCTGGCATACTCAGCTCTTTCTGTCAGCTCCATAGAAATGGATAAAGCCACGCGTCACGTGCCGTACCCACGGCTCTATTTATTACACAGAGGGTGGGGCCCGGTATGGAGATCACTGGGGGGGGGGGGGGGGGGGAGGGTACATAGGTCGGCCCCCCTGCGATCTCCTACTTTCCCCTAACCTGTGTATAGGGGAAAAGTTGCTTTTTCCTGGAATACCTTTAAAAGCTATTACTAAAATCAAGGGTTATGTTAAATTTATTAAAAATATGTCAGTAAATTCTGGCCGCTAAGTCTAATAATAAGCTGAAACTTCCTGATTGGTATAGATTACTTTCCAGCAGTGTCCTCCTTACCATCCCAAACAGGATTACAGTGAAAGGTGACTTAAAGCGACTCTGTACCCACAATCTGACCCCCCCAAACCTCTTGTACCTTCAGATAGCTGCTTTTAATCCAAGATCTGTCCTGCGATCCGTTTGGCAGGTGATGCAGTTATTGTGCTAAAAACAACTTTTAAACTGGCAGCCCCGTGCCCTACGGGAGTATCTGTGCCCTAACTTTGCACCACCCCTCCATCCCTCCTCCTCACCCTCTTCATCATTAGGAATGCCACTGCAACATTTTCTCCATGAAGAACATTTGCACAGGTGTCTTAACGTTCCAGCCCATGTGCCATCCTCTCACAACTAATGAATAGTAGGCAATCTGCCTGGAGCATTCCTAATAATGAGGAGGGTGATGAGGGACAGAGAGGGTGTGCCAGCCTAATGCATACACAATCTAGGCCACTCCTGTAGGGCACGGGGCTGGCAGTTTAAAAGATATTTATTAGGACAATAACTGCATCACCTGCCAAATGGACCGCAGTACAGATCTTGGATTAAAAGCAGCTATCCGAAGGTAGTCGCTTTAAGTAGCCAGATAAGATAGGATCGGACCATTCACAATAAGTGATGTAATAACTCCTCTCCCTCCTCGGCTGATCACAGTCAATTTTATACGGGCAGATTATTGGCCAAAAAAGTGTTTCTACCTTTAGTTTAAAGGCCCTTTAGTTTAGAATGGAGGGGCTGAACTGTGCAGGGCTTTTGCAGCCCAGGTAAACACCCCATGGGTTTAGTCTCCTGATCTGCATATTATTTCTAACTCCTAAAGCTCTGCACTGGAACACTAAAAAGCAATAAGGGTCATCTAGGGCAGCACAGTGGCTCAGTGGTTAGCACTGTAGCCTTGCAGCACTGAGGAAACATCTGCAGAAGAGTTTGTATGTTCTCTCAGTGTTTGCGTGGGTTTCCTCCGGGTACTCCGTTTTCCTCACACACCCAACGCTATACAAATAAATAATTTTTATTTTAAATTATTATTATCTAGGATTTAGGATAAGAAGCTATATTGTACACTGACTTTAGCTTAGGCAAAGGGTTGTCTGGGCAGTAGGGATGCACGATGCACCGAAATATCGATACTACTATCAATATTTCGGGCAAAAATACGGTTCGGTACCAGGATTTCCTGGTATCGATACTTTATATTAAGCTGCGTTATTATGCAGCTTAATACAAAGTATAGAGCAGAGAACACGGCGGGCGGCTAGCTAAGCGCCAGCCGTGTTCTCTTTGTGCCGCCCCCTTTTCCCTGCAGTCACCTTCTCTGCTCTCCCTCCGTTCGCTCCCGGCGGCGGCAAATTCAAATAGCCGGCACACAGCGATCACTAGTGCCGGCTATGTAACTGTACATGCCTCTGTCACAACTGACAGCGGCATGAACACCTCCCGAGCCGCTCCATAGGCAGCACGAGTCTCCTGCATATGGAGCGGCCCCGCTGAGGAGGAGGAGATGCGGCCACTACATGTCCAGCACAGCTGTGAGGTTGGAGAGGCTGGGGCTGTCAGGATCAGTGCGCACATGAGTAATGTGGGGGTGACTGATCGGCTCTGGCTATAGGGGGAATGTAACCTACAGATTACCCTCTCACACGAACGGTTGTGCAGCCTTCATTTTATTAAGAACGGCATTCCAGTGTAGACAGCGTCCAGGGGAAATTACATGTCATCACACTGACCAGGAAGCAGGGGGCCTGAAGAGAACGCTGCAGCCGCCCGACAGCCCGGACAGGTCGTCAGGACATCTATCACTGGTCTGTGTGTGAGGCAGCTGAGGCGGCTTTCTCCATAGCACAGTGTGGTGACCTCTGCCCGGCCTGTGTGTCTCCTTCCTCCTCCATAGCCTCCCCTTGCAGCGTCCAGGACCCTCTCCCTGTGCTGTAAGCCTGAGGAGTCTTCTCTCTCCTCTTTCTATCTCCTATCTTTCTGTTTAATTACATTACTAGTTTCCTCTGGCTTCTTACCTTGTGTCCATCAGTCAGTGTGAGTGCTCTGTATCTCCTCTCTCTCCCTATCTATCTATCTCCTATCTATTCATCTCCTATCTATCCATCCATCCATCTCCTATATATCTATTTATCCATCTACAGATAGGGAATAAACCTGGAGCTGCACAGCATCATATCCCATTACAGCTCTGTGTAAGCCACAACCCCCTGGTACATGTATGAGATATAGTATGACACCAGCCATCACCCTCTAGACCCAGCCACCATGGCCCTATGTTCCCCCATCCCTGCTGCTGACCCTCTCCCCCTTCCATTAGACTCTGGGAGAGCTCCAGGGCCCACATGCAGCCCACCCTCTCCCACCATGGCCCCAGCCCTGCAGATGGCCCATCCCAACCTCAGGAAGCAGTTGGTGCAAATAATGAGAAGGATCAAGAGTCTGAGGTGCTAAAAGATGATCAAATTGAGTGAGCTGCAATGTAATGTGTGGTGGTCCCCACTCAACATATGCTGCAGGACCCCCACCCAGCACCCAGTCCTGTTCTATGGACTCTACAAAAAATACCCTAATTTATGGAATAGAAATTTGTAGGAATGACCGTATAATGTCCCCACCATGTGACCAGACAAAGGCCAGTGGGATCCCAGGGCTGGGACATCACCAGTGCCCAGAACTGGGTGTCAATCTGTTTATTTGCTGTTTGTTTTACCTATCTCTCTATCTATTGGTACTTTTACACGGAGCGATAATTCGCCCGATCGCACGATTTTGAATGAACGATTTTTTTTTATAACGATCAGCGTTTAGATGGAACGATACATCGTACGGAAAATTCGCTATGCGATTGTTTTGCGATCGTTTAAGCCTATCTCACACACATGTGAAATCGCTAAAGAATGTTTACACGGAACGATCTGCGAATTTTTTGCGAACGATCAACGATGATTTGAGAACATGTTGAAAGATCAAAATGAACAATTTTTTGCTCGTCGTTTGATTGTTTGCTGCGTTTACACGTACGATTATCGTTCTAATTCAATCGTTATCGTGCAAAAACGAACGATCAATCGTCCCGTGTATAAGGACCATATCTCTCTGTTTCCTCTTTCTCTCTGTCTTTCTCTCTCTCTCCCCTCTATCTATGGCATTGTAGTGTCTGAATATTTTGTGGCAGTCTCCCCCCATGTACATTGTGCCAACCCTGGTGCTGGGCATAGACCTGCTGCAGTGCCATAATATATACAGACACTTACAATATATATAACAATCCTATAAATATCCGGATCATTTTCTATAATTCTTATGACACAAGTTACTGGCCAATTACAGCTGTGTTCACATGCTGCAGTATGGTCATTTGTTGCAGGTTTTTACATATTTAAATACCTTGTGGGCAATAACTGCATTGCAGCCTCCACAAACTCCAAGGTCTCCCAAAATATAGGATACCGAATAACTAGCTGATTGGTGGGAGTTGTAGTGCACAAAGAGATATGTTGGGAGCTGCAGTTGTACAGCAGCAGCCTCCTGACAAAACTCCAAGCATACCTTCTTGTGCACAACAACCCCCAGCAAACCTCCTTGTGCACAACAACCCCTAGCATACCTCCTTGTGCACAACAACTCCCAGCATACCTCCTTGTGCACAACAACTCCCAGCATACCTCCTTGTGCACAACAACTCCCAGCATACCTCCTTGTGCACAACAACTCCCAGCATAGCTCCTTTGTACACAACGACTCCCAGCATACCTCCTTCTGCACAACTCCCATCATACCTCCTTGTGCACATAGAGGTATGCTGGGAGTTGTTGTGCACATATCTGCAGTCGGGGTGGGGGGTGGGGAGACGGCGGGGCATTTTTATTTTTACAGTTTGTTTTTTTTTTAAACTTAAGTATTGAAATGGTATCGAGTATCGAAATAAAACAGCTGGTATCGGTATCGAACTCAAAATTCTAGTATCGTGACATCACTACTGGGCAGAAAACTTGCCTTCCTTGCTACTAGAAATGAGCAAACCTGGAGCATGCTCGAGTTGATCCGAACCCGAACTTTCGGCATTTGATTAGCGGTGGCTGCTGAACTTGGATAAAGCCCTAAGGCTATGTGGAAAGCTGGAATTATTACTCACCGATAATTCGTTTTTCATGAGTCCATCATGACAGCACCACCTGGAGATTTATCCCCATAGGTCCGAATAGGAACAGGAAGCACAAGAGGTTAAAAAGGGCCCCACCCCTCCACCTCCTCAGTGGTTTACAGATTACTACCAACATGGCACAACATAAATATACATTGCGGGCAGGCAATAAATGGGTGCTGTCATGATGGACTCATGAAAAATGAATTATCGGTGAGTAATAATTCCAGCTTTTCAGAGCGTCCCTCATGACAGCACCACCTGGAGACATACCAGATAATCCATTTAGGGTGGGACCACAGCCTGTAACACTTTGTGTCCGAATGCCATGTCCTGAGACGCTGTCACATTCAGCTCGTAATGTTTGTAGAACGTATTCGGTGATAACCAGGTTGCCGCTCTACATATCTGCTCCAATGAAGCTGCTGATCTTTCTGCCCAGGAGACAGACTGCCCTGGTGGAATGGGCCTTAAGTTTTTCTGGAATTTGTTTACCTGATGACTTGTAGGCTTCTGTTATAGCAGACTTCATCCACCTTGCTATTGAGGCTTTGGAAGCCTTCTTACCTTGAAATTGTAACAGTAAGTTGGAATCTTTTCTCCATTCTCTTGTAGCCTCTAGGTAAGTAATGACAGTCCTACGTACGTCTAAGGAATGAAATTTTGCTTCTTTATCATTATTCGGTGGATCACAGAAGGAAGGTGCACAATGTCTTGCGATCTGTGAAAATTTGTTACGACTTTGGGAAGAAAAGACGGATTTAATTTAAAGATGATTTTATCATCTAAAATGGTGAGGTAAGGATCTTCCACTGACAATGCCTGGATTTCACAGACTCTTCTTGCTGAGGTGATAGCAATCAAAAACACAGTTTTAAGAGTTAAAAATCTCATTGATAGCTTCTCAATAGGTTCAAAAGGATTTTGGGTTAAGGCTTGGAGAACCAAAGTAAGGTCCCAAGGAGGAGTAAGATTAGTGATTTTTGGCTTCATCCTGGAAATGGCGCAAAAAAAATCTCTTAACCCACTTATGTTCTGCAATGGGAGAATCAAAAAAACAACCTAATGCAGATACCTGTACCTTTAGGGTACTGAGGGCTAGCCCCTTATCCAAGCCATCTTGCAAAAATTCTAATACTTGGGGAATGTCTGTGTTAAGAGGACCTGGAGGGGACTCACCACACCAAGTACAGAATTTCTTCCAGTATTTAAGATAGATAGTGGAGGTTACGTCTTTCATGCTGTTTAGCATAGTGTCTATGACTTTAGGGGAGAGAACTTTGCGGGCTAAGGACTTTTCAGAAGCCACGCTGCCAGATGGGAGTTGTTCTAATCCCTGATGATGTAGCGGGCCTTGGGTCAGAAGGTCGTGTGTCTAGGGAAGAATGATGGGATCTTCTACTGAAAGACGTCTTACGAGACAGAACCAGCTCCTCCTCAGACAAACTGGGGCTATGAAGATAACTTGCGTTCGGCCTGTTAGAATTTTGTGAAGGGCCTTCCCCAGTAGAGGGAATGGCGGGAATGCATAAGCTAGATGAAAATTCCAGTTTTGGGCTAGAGCATCCACCCGTTCTGGATTGTCCTGTGGATTTAAGGAAAAGAATCTTTTTACCTTTTTGTTTCCCTTTGACGCAAATAGGTCTATCTCTGGGGTGCCCCATTTCTCTGTGAGGTCTTGGAATACTGCTTGACTGAGGCTCCATTCCCCTGGTAGCATTCGTTGGCGACTGAGGTAATCCGCCACCACGTTGCTTGAGCCTTTTAGATGGACTGCTGATAGGGACTGTAGATGCAGTTCTGCCCAGACAAAGATCTTTTCTGATAGTCTTTGCAAGAGAGAGTGACGTGTCCCCCCCTGATGGTTTAGAAACGCCACCGTTGTCGCATTGTCTGAATACACTGACGTGTTGTCGGCATATTTGATGCTCTGCTTGTCTTAAAGCTTCGTATGTTGCCCTTAGTTCTCGATAATTGGAGGAACAGAGACTTATCCTCTCCGACCATTGTCCCTGTAGGTACCGGCCTCCTACATGGGCGCCCCAGCCCTGTTGACTGGCATCTGTGGTTAACGCCGTCACCTGGGGAGGAAACCAGAGAAGACCTTTGGTTAGGTTCTTTTCGTTTACCCACCACTTTAGAGATGCCTTAACTTGACTGGATAATGTCATTTTTTTATCCAGAGAGGACTGAAGCCGATTCCATGACTTTAGGATCTGGGACTGCAATGTCCGGGAGTGGCTTTAACACCACGGTACTGCCGGGATGCAAGATGTCATTGATCCCAGGACAGACATTGCCTCTCGTATGGTCGTCACCTTGTTCTTGGGAGAATTTCCTGAATTTCTCTAGAAGTGTATTTACCTTTTCTTAGGGAAGAAATGTTGTCTGAAGTTCCGTGTCTAGAAGCATGCCTAGAAACTTCTTTGTGAGACGGATGTAAGTCCGATTTTTGCAGGTTTACGATCCATCCTAGTTCCTGAAGGCAAGATATGGTTATTGCAATATTTGATTCTAGAAGCTTTTTTGACTGTGCCACCAACAGTAGGTCATCTAGATATGGAATAGTTGTCACATTTTGTAGTCTGAGAATTCCCTACTTCGACCATAACCTTTGTAAATATGCGTGGTGCTGACGCTATACCAAATGGTAGGGCTTTGAACTGAAAATGAGTAATGTGATTGTGAACTATTTCGAATCTCAGATATTTCTGATGTTTTTCGTATATGGGTACGTGAAAATAAGCGTCTTTAAGGTCTATCGTGGCTAACCAGGCATCTAGAAATTAGGGGGATGGCTGTTTTAAGTGTTTCCATTTTAAACCTTTTGTACACTATTACCTGGTTTAGGTTTATTATCGTTCTATAGGTACCGTTAGGTTTCTGGACCAGAAACAATCTGGAATAGTGGCCATGACCTTGTTGGTCCGGAGGTACCTTGATAATTGCATCTAATGTAATAAGTTCTGATACCCCTTGCCACAGACGCTCATTTAAGATGGCTGACCCTAAAGAAGTGGTACAATATTTTTAAAAAGGGGGGGGGGTCAGAAAATTCTATTTTGAACCCATTTTCTAAAGATGACAAAATGAAAGGGTTTTTTGTTATGTTCTCCCATTGATGATAAAACTGGGAGAGTCTGCCCCCCACTGGAATGCTGTTATTGCTTTTTGTCGGAGGATTTAGGGTTGAGGAGGAATTCTCTCCCTTTTCCACCCTTGGGGTAGCTCCACCTCCCCGTTTTGCCTTTACCTCTATAGGATTTAGAGGGATACTGCCTGAATGAACGAAAATTTTGTTTACCTTTGGCAGCTTTTTTTTTTTTTAGGGAAGTCCTTCTTTTTGTCGGCTGCTTGCTCTAAAATGGTGTCGAGCACGGAGCCGAACAGCATGGAACCTTCGAAGGGAATGGCACACAGTTTATTCTAAGATGTACTATCCCCGTCCCAGTTCTTTAGCCACAGGGCCCTCCTGGCTGCCGTAGTTACGGACGCAGATTTAGCTGCCAAACGAACTGATTCGGCTGAGATGTCTACTAGGTAAGCAGTAGCCAATTTAAGCATAGGGATAGACTCTAGGATCTTTTCTGGAGGAGTCTTTTTCTCCAGGTTGCTTTCCAACTTCTGGAGCCAGATAAACAGAGATCTGGCTACGGTGGTGGCAGCAATATTTGGATTGATCGCAGAGGATGGAGGTCCATGCTCTGCGCAACAGTCCATCTATTTTCCTGTCCATCGGGTCCCTTAACTGTAAAGCATCCTCAAAGGGAAGAGAAATTTTCTTCACCATCTTGGAGACCTGAACGTCTACCTTTGGGGACTCAGTCCATAATTTAGTTTCCTCCTCATCAAAGGGGAACCTGGCTCTATATTCTTTTGCAATTTGCAGTTTTTTCTCTGGCTCCTGCCATTCATATATAATTACCCCCTTTACATTTTATTAGAAGGTTGCTGCACCTCCTCAAAACCCATTGTGCTCCTTACAGCATTCAATAGGATGTCAGTGTCTTCAGCCGAAAAGTAGAAGTAGTTTTTAGTATCCTGTATTACATTCTCTACAGTAGGTTCTATATCCTCAGCCTCAATTTCCTCAGATTTATCTCCAATAGATACAGCTTCAACCTCCGAATCGGAGTCAGCAATAACCATGCGCCTCTTTTTAGGTGGTGGTTGAGGGGACTGAGGTTTATCTTTAGTTAAAGCTGCAGCCTCTGGCAGCCTGTCATTGCATATACTGCATCTCTTGGATTTAGGTTTCTTAGCTGTCTCCTTGTCTCCCTAGAGAGAGAAGGAGAGCCATTACCAGTATGTTTGTAACAAAGTATAGCAAGTGAGCCTCTGGCTCAGCTACTTACTGGGTTTGCCGCAGAGGCCTGCTCCACAGATTCAGAGCGGGGAGCGTCCATGATTCAAAGAGAAAGACATGCAGCCTCTGGCTTACCTTAAATAAGCAGCAGACCTAAGATCAGCTGGGCCTTGGTGCCAAAACGCCCCCAGCACCTGCCCTCCGGCATCCCCATTGCAGCAGTGTTCCGGTGGACGGCACCATCTTGGAGGCGGAGCTTCCGGTCCCAGGGTACCCCGCGCGACAAAGCGTGATGACGTAGTACGCGTCGTCATGACGTAAGACGCCGCGCGCGTCGGCAGGGATCCTGGGCCGGAAGAGAACCAGGGAAACCACACTCGTGGGACCGAGGCCTGGCACGCAGCTCCATGCTTTAACTCATTAAGCACGGCAGCGGGGTATTGATGGGACCAAGAGGCACAGACCCAAAGCCGCGCGACCCACTTGAAGAGGAGAGGATGATCCGGTCGCCTTCGCCCGCCTGGCAGAAAACACTGATCCCGCACCAGCCCCAGGACCAGGAGAAAGAGGTAAACCTCTCTGTGCTTGTGTCCTGTAGGAACAGGAAAACACTGAAGCGGTGGAGGGGCGGGGCCCTTTTTAACCTCTTGTGCTTCCTGTTCCTATTAGGACCTATGGGGATCAATCTCCAGGTGGTGCTGTCATGAGGGACGCTCTGAAAATCATGGATATAGTCATTGGCTGTATCCAAGTTTTCCAGACAACCTTAGAGCTTTATCCAAGTTCAGCAGCCCCCACTAATCAAATACCGAACGTTCGGGTTCGAATCGACTCGGACCCGGTTCGCTCATCTCTACATGCTACCAATAAGCACATCTGTGTTGTCAGTTTCCCTTTAACTAGGGACCAGAGGACCTGTGTTGTATTGAGACAAGGGAGTATGCCCCAATGTGCTATTCTACTCTTAGCATGCTTTAGATACATTTCCAATTAAATCAGAGCATGCCTTAATTTTTCTGATATTCTTAAAAGGGTTATCCAGCACTACAAAAACATGGCCACTTTTGCACCACTCTTGTCTCCAGTTCAGGTGTGGTTTGCAATTAAAGAAGCAGTTCACAAAATATTATTGCCCCCCCGGTAGGTGCTGGCACATATACTCACTGCAGCTGATTGGTGTCCCGCGGTGCAGCTTCGTTCCGGTCCCGCAGCGCTGGTCAAATCCGGCGCTCGCTCACTTCTGCCTCTGCTGTGAATACTTTTCTGTCTCTTGTGATTGTATGTCGGAACTCACACGCTTCCATGTGTTCTCTATGGAAGCATGTGACTTCCGGCGTTCAATCACAGGACATAGAATAGGAGTCACAGCAGAGGCGGAAGTAAGAGAGCGCTGGATTTGAACGGCGCTGCGGGACCGGAACGAAGACGCACCACGGGACACCAATCAGCTGCGGTTAGTATACGTGCCAGCACCTACCGGGAACAGCTTCTTTAAAGTGACTGTACCACCAGACCCAGGCTGAAGCACTAGAGACGGGCCGACCCACCCTTAGTAGGAGGAAACCCTAGCCCCTCTATGATAAAGTTCCGTTGATTCCAATGGAGTCACGTCATGGAGGGGCTGGGGTTTCTTCCCACTGGGGGTGGCTCGGCCCGCCTCCAGTGCTTCAGCCTGGGCCTGGTGGTACAGTCACTTTAAGGGTACAAACCCACTTGACGTATTTGCTGCGTGATTCAGTCTTAAAAATAAGCAGGCAAAACGCAGGTTAGCTTTATACAATTGTTCTGCGTTAAAATACGCAATTGCGTATTTTTGAAGCGTAAAGCTTGTTGTTAGCAAAGCATCAGTTATTAACAACCTGTGCGAAAAACGCATGTAGCTTCACGCTTCAAAAATACGCAATTACGTATTTTAACGCAGAAAAATTGTATAAAGCTAACCTGCGTTTTGCCTGCTTATTTTTAAGACTGATTCACACAGCAAATACATCAAGTGGGTTTTTACCCTAAGCTCCATTTACTTCAATGGAACTGAGTTTCAAACCCCACCCAATGAGGAGACAAAAGTGGCCATCTTTCTGTAGCGTTGGAAAAAAAAACCTTTAATATCTGTGTTTGCATACAGCAAATATAATGCTGCTTATGTCTATTGGCTGAAATCCTATCCCGAAAAATCAGAGTACTCATTTATAACAAAGAAGTTTGCAGAACATTTCAGTGGTTTGTGTGATACAAGTGGCAGTACTGGTATATATGTGGTATATACTTGACATATATACTTACCAAACTCCATGGCAGTACTCATGGCTATGGTCCCTTCCTGCACATCTCCAGCACAGCCTAAGGACAAGAAACCAAGTTAGAACATGGTAACAAATCTCAAATATAAATGTGCTCATATATTTACAGCATGTTGTATCCCAGTAACCCCCAACCTGGGGTCTCTAAAGTCTCTAGCAGCAATACTACAACTCCCAGAATGCCATAGGCTGTGAGGCCATGCTGGGAGTTACTGTTTGGCAACAGCTGTAGAGAGCCAGGTAGGAGAGCGCCGTGCACACACAGGACACGTGGGGCTCATCCCTCACCTGTCCACACACAAGCCGCCCACAGGTACCTGCTGCAGTCACGATCCTCAGCCGGCCGCGTCCTATGACAGAACTCCCTCTAGCAGCAGGACAGTCACTTCTTATACAAGCTCATGTTATACAGCCGCAGCTGACATATTCCCGAAGCCTTCCTTATGTTACGATAAAGAGTGTCACCTCCAAAATGGCTCCGGGTCTAGAGACATAAATAGTCTGAAGCTTCCTGTGACGTCATTAGGACGCGACATTGCAGATGTCAATTTTTTTTTCTACCAGCAGTGGACGGGGTCAAATTTGGCGCCGGGGCTACCACGGCAACGTGAGGCGGAGTTGGTGTTGTGTCTATGGGATATGCTGTCCCAGCTTGCACAGCGACGCTCCCGGCCATGCAGGGAACTACAGCCGGTCCCATTTACGTAGATGCGGCTTTGCTGCAGGCTGCTGGAGGTCCTGAAGACTGGACACCAACCGAGCATGATGCACGTTCTAGCTAGAGTTATTAGATGGGACAACGTGGCAAATGTATATTGCTGCCTGTTACACAAGATTAGGCGAGGAATAGATGGGCGACTGCTACATGGCATGGATAGGTTAGCTGATAATGAATGCCAGTCTGTGCTGGGAGTCAGGGATAGTGTGCTGCTCTGCCCTCTCACTACAGTCCCTAGTAGCTTCATAGATAGACTGAAATGGAGAGCTCTATCAATCAAGGGGACAGACTTTCTATCACATGCTATGCATTTTGTTAGCATAGGAGTCTATGTGTGATGGATTCAGCTGAATGGTATCTGTTATTGGATTCCTTCCTTTGTAAAGAAAAAAAAATCATAAAAAAAGAAATTTATATATACATATTTATAATATGTATATGTTCTATATCTAAATTATTTGGTAAAGGTCTTTTAACTTTTTAGGCTGTTATAGGGTTTACAAGATTAGCAGCACATTTTTCAAGTCTTATGTACAGGAACAGCGGCGACAATCGGATACGGTAACAGGAGAGAAGATCATGTGCACTAACAGAAGCAAAGATCAGGTACAGCAACAGGGGACAGGGATGACTATCATATATAGCGACAGGGACGACTACCAGGTGCAGCAATGGGACAGGAACGACTATCAGGTGTAGCAATGGGACAGGGAGGACTATCAAGTACAGCAACGGGACAGGGATGGCCATCAGGTGCAGCAATGAGACAGGGATGACCATCAGGTACAGCAACAACTATTTCTCCTGGCTCTGAACACTTCCCACACACAGAGGAGGAGTTGCTGTGGCTTGTCAATGGCATCACTCGGTGTCAGTGTAACTCATCTAGATGTATGCGGGGTTGCACTAATGGACAGCAACCCCAGACTTACATTACGTGATTTGGTGTCAAGGGATTAATGTATCATTTGGTGACTACGTAGGGTACCAAACCTGCATATATTTTTTGGTGATTGAAGAACTCCTGTCCCTTGACTAATGGAGCAAGATTCATTGAAAGTAACTAGTAAAGACACTGCATATAAACTAAACATTGACCTTGGTATCAGTTATGCCAGGTGCCTTAAAGTGAACCTGCCAGGTGATTACTGTTGCCTTGTCCCTGACAGAATATTATAAAGGGAGATAAGCTGTGCTTCCTGATATATTGGTTTATATGATTTGGAGCAGAATTTCTGAGGAAAATTCTGATTAAATAGTGACAGATAATAAGATTTCTGCTTACCCACCAATACCTAGAGTTTTACAGCCTTCTCTGTACTGAAACAGGAAAAGCTGTAAAATCTGCCCATGTAGGTAGGATAGGCAGGACCCTCTCTGTCAGGTCTTGCGCGAGTGTAATTTGGACACATTTCTGCATCATTCCTACAGTACCATTTGTCACTAAATGACAGTTGTCCAATAAAAATGAACATAGTTTCGACAGTGTGTAAACATAGCCTAATTTTAAGCTGCATTTACCCAAATAAGAGAATGAACAATCAAATTCAGATGCTGAAAAAATGACAGAATAAGTTGTATACAATATAGTTCCAGCACCATTGGGTTCTTCACAATAGGAAAAAACTTTATTTAAATTATGTTAAAAAATATTCCATGTAGTACAACAAAAAATGTCCCATGGAAGGCTTTTCTAGTTCTATAAACAGGTTCTTATTCATGATGTGGCCAAGCCCCTGTGTAGTACTAGATGGAATATGTTTTTGCATATTATTACTGCAGATTCTTTCCCAGGACCCAGCCCGGTGTCTGATTTCATGCACTTACAAAGTTTCTCGAAGCAACCTGATATTCCGGATATATTTCAATGGAAGTAAAGAATAGTTTAACAGAAAATCAACATAAAATTACTTAAACAAGAAAATGGAGTAAAAACCGGGACATAGAAACAGAACTTTGAGCTCTCCAGGAACTGGAACCAAGTGCAAACACTAAGTGAAACTAGGAACAGAGCTATCAGTGAGCAGAGCGGGAGGTGGAATTAGGAACTCCAGAGGCTGACTGGGCTAGTAGCAAGAATAAGGGCCCTATTCCACCGGACGATTATCGTTCGCATAATCATTAACGATCTCAAACTACCGCTATTGCGAAAGACCTGAAAACGTTCACTCATTTCCATGGAACGATAATCGTTACTTATGATCGTATTTGCGATCGTTTTTTCTTCGCTATTGCGTTCGTATCTACTTTGAACGACCAAACGATGTCTTATTTAATGCGAACCATTTGCGAACGAGCAACGATAAAAATAGGTCCAGATCTTATAAAGCGATCAACGATTTCTCGTTCGGTCGTTAATTGTTAACTGCATTTCAACCGAACTATTATCATTTAAATTCGAACGATTTAACGATAATCTGAACGATAATCGTCCGGTGGAATAGGGCCTTTAGGCTACATTCACACATTCCATGAAGTTGTCAGCCGTGTTCATAGATCAATGATCATGGACAGTTTTATAGTCCATTACTTTCTATTGCGTTATTCACATGGTGGTTTTTTTTTTGTTTTGTTTTTTTTTGCAATCTGTCCTGTGAAAATAAATCGGACATGACATAACTTGCGGCACAGATTCCCCCATAGAAGTCTATTTCATGGATTACAAAGGATCTGCCATCTGTGTTCATCCGTGAAAAACAAGGATGTGATCTAATCAGTGTAATTTAAAAAGCTTTATACTGACCCTTGAAAAACACAGACACGGATCACCGAGGTAGATAGTGGACTTCATCCACGGACCTTAAAAAACACTAAATGTGTGACTGCACCCATAGCTAAAGTCAGGAACAGGCTGGATCAGGAACTAGTTGCACTACAGGCACCAGTGGCTTGGTATGCAAAGGTCCTGGCAAGTATTTTTTTTTTTTTTAAATCAGATAGTTTTTATTTGTTTTTTTAACAAAACTATTTTTAAACACAGATATACAGAGGGAAACATAAAAAGGGGTATCTACAATCAGATAATTACATCGGTCCTGGCAAGTATTTAAAGGGGAACTCCACATAAGAAAAATTTGTTTTCTATTAAATGTACATTAAGGGTATAAACCCACACACCGTATACGCAGCAGATATGCAACAAATACGCAGCAGATTTGTTGGTACAGATTTGATGCTGTGTTCAGTTATTTAGATCTAATCTGCTGCGAGTTTGCTGCGTATCGCAGCAGTAAATACGCTGCATATACGGTGTGTGGGTTTATACCCTAAAAGTTATAAAGATGTGTCTATATAATGTATTACAATGTTTGTGCGGTTCTGCCACACTGGTAGCGGATAGAAATCCAGGAAATTAAGAAAAATTGTCTTTGTGCCAATTCACACTGTCTCCTGCTCCCACTGCTATCCCACCTTAGGAGACAAATATTCTCTGTCTCACATTGTGTGTGTGTTTGCTGAACACAGGCTGATGATGCAGACAGGTGGTAGGGCGTGATGTCACAGGTGGCGGGGCTGGATCCCCCAATCCCCTGAGTGATTCACGATCTCTGACCGGCCAGAAGCAGCTGCTGCAAGGACTGTGGACTGCAATGAACAGCTTAGGGAAAGCATTGCTTTCTGAAACCTTGACTGCATTCTAGGAACTGCTCAACCAGGAAGTACAGAAACACAATACAGAAAAAAAACCTCCAAAACAAATGGGATAGATCGGTTAGTAATTTTTAAAAATCTCAACCTGGAGTTCCCCTTTAAAGGGGTTATCCAGCGCTACAAAAACATGGCAACTTTTGCACCACTCATGTCTCCAATTTGGGTGGGGTTTTAAAGTCAGTTCCATTAAAGTAAATGGAGCTTAACTGCAAACCACACATGAACTGGAGACGAGTGGTGCAAAAGTGGCCATGTTTTTGTAGCGCTGGAAACCCCTTTAATCAGAATAAGGAATAACACCATAACAGAAAAAGCAAACACTGCTTTGCAGCACTCTTTTGGGAGGACCTTGCCTGCCTACATAGGCAGCAGGACACAGCACTGGAGGGGTGGATACAGCGCTGTTTCTGACATTGAGATATTTTATTATTTTAACATCATGCACAGAAATGTGACTTCAACAACTGCAGACACCCAGTGATACACAAGTCCTGTAATAAGACAGTGATACAAACCTACTATAATAGGGAAGGGAGAACTCAGCCCCTCTCCATCCTACAACCGAAGGTACTTTCATGCGATTTTAACGCATGAAGTGATGGAGGAAGAAACTTTGTAGAGTCCATTTATCTCTATTATGGCACATTAACATCACTGGGCCAAAACATTTTTACAGCATTTGTAATAATTGTTTTGGTGAATGTCAATTCCCTCACACCATGATCTCTCTGGCTGCAGCTTAACCCTTCTCTATAGACAACACAATTTACAAATAACAGAATGTAAACCTGCCTGGGATAAACATATTGGGGGAGATTTATCAAACATGGTGTAAAGTGAAACTGGCTCAGTTGCCCCTAACAACCAATCAGAGTCCACCTTTCATTTTCCAAAGAGTCTGTGAGGTATGAAAGGTGGAATCTGATTGGTTGCTAGGGGCAACTCAGCCAGTTTCACTTTACACCATGTTTGATAAATCTCCCCCATAGTGTATCTATCCTAAGATAATAAGAAAGGAGATACTAAAAGGGCAGACTCGATGGACCAAGCAGTCTTTTTCTGCAGAACATCATCTATGTTTCTATGTGCCGAACAATCCTGTGTATGAGAAGGACAGGAGCCGAACGGGAGAGATATCTGAAAGAATCAATTATTTAAGGTGTATGTGTAGCGACTGGAGACGAGGATCCGCTGTAGCACCGCTAGCGATGGCATAAGCCGCACCAGGGAGCGGAGACTAAGGGGCCGCTGGTCTTCACCAGTGCCCGTCGCAAGGCAGGATGGACTTGCTGTGGCAGATGACCCCCATGTCGTTACCCCTGGCTTGACTTGCTAGCAGCGGCGGGCGAGGCACAGCTGGAGATACGTAGGCAGGCAGGCAGGAAGACAGCAGGACTCAAGGCTGGAACCACAGGCGGCAGGACAGACGGCCGGAACCACAGGGAGTTGTGAACACACGCTATGGGAAGCATGCAGAGGCTCCAACAGATGGGTCAGGGAGGTGCTGGAATTAATAGGGGAGTGTTTGGGTGCAACCACCAATTAAGGGCACGCTGGCCCTTTAAATTTAAGCAGAGCCAAGAAGATGGGGCTGCGCCAGGCCAACAGAGAGCATGGTGAGGAGACGCCACAATACGGGGCAGGAGCAGAGTACATAGGACCGTGGCCGCAGAGAGAGGTACGTGCTGTCTTTTATGGTGTATTGCTGTTATTTTAAAGCGACTCTGTACCCACAATCTGTCTCTCCCAAACTACTTGTACCTTCGGATAGCTGCTTTTAATCCAAGATCTGTCCTGGGGTCCGTTCAGCAGGTAATACAGTTATTGTCCTAAAAAACAACTTTTAAACTTGCAGCCCCGTGCCCAACTGCCGGGGCTTAGAATATCTGTGCCCTAACTTTGCACCACCCCTCTGTCCCTCCCCCCCACCCTCTTCATCATTAGGAATGCCACTGGAACATTTTCTCCTGTCTGAACATTGCACAGGTGCCTTAATGATCCAGCCCGTGTTCAGTATTCACACAGCTCACAGCTGATGAAAAGGAGACAATCTGCCTGGAGCATTCCTAATGATAAGGAGGGCGGGGAGGAGGGACAGAGAGGTTGTGCCAGCCTAATGCATACACAATCTAGGCCACGACTGTTGGGCACAGGGCTGCCAGTTTAAAAGTTGTTTTTTAGGACAATAACTGCATTACTTGCCGAACGGACCCCAGGACAGATCTTGGACTAAAAGCAGCTATCCAAAAGGTACAAGCAATTTGGGGGGTCAGATTGTGGGTACAGAGTGGCTTTAAAGGACAACTCCCACAAAAAATTTTTTTTGCTCATTTAACACACATTACAAAGTTATATAACTTTGTAATGTGGTTAAATACCCGGCCTGGCCCCCTTCCCCCACTTTCGGACCCCCGACCCCCCACCCCGGAAGTTAAAGAATGTATACATTACCTATTACGATCGTCACGGTCCTCTTCTCCGGGGCGGCATCTGGTGACGGCGACGTCAGAGCCGAGGGGCGGTCCGGGTCTTCTTCCTCGTCGGCGTCTTCATGCAAAGTGAATGGGGATGAAAAGGCTGCTGGTGCACATGCGCACCAGCAGCCTTTTCATTGGCTGGAGCGCATCACATGGCTTCCAGCTTGCTCAGCCCTGATTGGCTGAGCTTGCTGGAAGCCATGTGATGCGCTCTAGCCAATGAAAAGGCTGCCGGTGCGCAAGCGCACTGGCAGCCTTTTCCATCCCCTGGACCCGGAAGTCGGAGACATCGCTGGATGGCGGCGACGGAGAGGCGGACGGCGGGCGAATCGAGTGGCGATCGTCACCGGAGAGATGGTGAGTATGGTGTCTGTGTGTGTCTGTGTTTTTTTTTTTTTTTTGGGGTCCCGCGGGAGTTGTCCTTTAAGGCTTCAGTTTACACTGAATTAACTGAGTACAACTTGAAAGTCAAAAGAGGTTCTCACACAATGTTTCAGAGCTTCCTTCTTTAAGTCATAGTAAAAAAGCCACATAGAAGAGCAGTTCCAGTTCTAGTAGACAGCCCAGCTATGTATTACGCGATTGCCCATATAATGCAGATAGCATTGCAAATGTAAAGTATGGCAATATAAAATGTCCCTCATCAATATCAACTTATAGGAGTTTGAGAAGCTACACAGGTCTGCTTGCTATGGCACCGCTCTTCCTATAGGGAGCTTTCTTTTTGAGAAAATACCTTCAAACTAAATTCATGAAATTCAAAAATCAGAACAGATTTTATAACATTTAACTTGCTGCAGCTTTTATTGGTCAGTATTATTTTCTCTGTGAGTATATAACGCACAGATGGGTTTGCATCATCCCGGTTAGGATATAAGCACAGGTAAGTTGTTAAAGAAACGTACATCATCTGTTCTATCATGCAGATGGCTTTTGTCTTTTGTGTTTTGCGAACCATTCATCACTCTTGTCTGCTGACATTGCCTGCAAGAAAAAAAATAGATTTAAAGGATTCATATACTACCAACACAAGTAATGTACAAGCATGGAGTCCAAAGGGCCTTTTACAAGGGACGATTATCAGATTCATATAATACTAGCACATATATACTAAAGCATTCATATACTACCATCACAAGTAATGTCTCAGCATGGAGTCTAAAGGGCCTTTTACAACGGCCGATTATCGAATTCATATACTACCATCACATATATACTAAAGGATTCATATACTACCATTACAAGTAAATGTTCAAGCATGAAGTCCAAAAGGCTTTATACAAGGGCCGATTATCGTCAGGAAACGCTCCTGCTGCCGATAACTGGCCTATGTAAAAGTGACACTAAAAAACACCCAATCTTTGGCTGATCAGGTCTTTAGAGTAAGCTTTAAAATCTATTGTTGTCGGCTGCACTTCTTCCTGTGTAAACAGGGTTATGTGCGGCCAATAACGATAGATGGAAATATCTCTGCTGTAAGTTTCCAGATCACAAGCGGCAATGTATACTTACCATCCACAAAGCTTGTGTTCCAGCACCCAGGTCTCCAGTTTAGGAGGCGAGGCCTGAAGATACAGCCAATAACAGGAATCACAAGCAGCGCTGATGGTAAGTATACACGGCTGCTTGTGATCTAGAAACTGATAGTTTCCAGCTCTGCACAAACGATATAAGGATTGTTTGTGCAGCCCAGCCACCCAATTTGTCGTGGCCTTTACAGGCACTGCAAACAAGCATCGATCTTGCTGATCGGCACTTTTTTGTGGCCAACAAATCGCATAATGTAAGAGGACCCTAAATTCCACCATGCCCTCTGGCCAGCTGTTTAAAGGGGCCACAACCTAAGTGATTGCCTGCATCTGAGGATAAGTAAACAAAGGGAATGGTCAGAGTGCCAGCTCTGGATCAGACAGGGTGAATATGATCTATTTAGGTAATTATACTCAGGTAGCAAAATTTAACACTTTCCTTCAAAAAATCAGAATACCCCTTTATTAGTACACAGCAACATACAGTTTTCAATGCTGGATTTTGAATCTTGCATTTACACTCTTCATTAATGCACACTTACATCACTGAGAAGTTGATCAGCATTTGGATCGGTCTGAGACAGTTCTCGGAATGCTTCATCTCCAACAAAGCAGATTTCATGACCATTCTAAAAAGCAACAAACCATAAACATTCACAGTGAGCTTTCTCCTGCACATTTATAATATGACAGAGAAACGTATAGTAAAACCTGGGTAAGAATCTCTATCCTATATACCTATAAGACACTGATACTGGTATACACTGATGCTCTGGATGTGAGAATCAGCACTGGGTAAACAGTACTACGGTAAAAACTCACTGGCTTTTAAGGGTTTACCATGATCTAAAGTTCATTACCTGAACATATTTTTTTTTCTGTGTAGGATTTAATCAGGAAATAGACTGAATGTCACTATTGACCATGTATAAAGTAATCTGTGGTTGAAAAGTTGATGTGAATGGGGCCTAACAAGTTAATTGTCATAAATAGTTCAGATAGTTACCCTAAAAGTGATGATTTTATGACGACCAATATAAACTAAGCTGCCTATTGTGTTCAGAATGATTCTCTAGTAATAGTCTGTTATTAATTTATGATGATAAAAGTAGAGAATAAAATGCCGCTGCCATATGGAGATGGAAGCAATTTAGTAGAACTATTACTCCGAGTCTACAGGCCTAAAACCCCTTTATTTAATGTATCTCTTATCCAGCATCTGGCTAGAAAATGTTTACTGGGTAATTAAACAGGAAGAAATCATTGTTCCTTCCCTATGATGTGAGACACTGAGTCTTTCTAATCTAATAAAACCAATACTTCCTGAACCAGCAAAATGTAATAAACCAGGGTAGCTGGCATTAAGCCAACCTGGCTCAGCTATCCCAGAGAGTCATGTAATGATCAGAATGCCAAAATATTGGGAAAAGAATTTACATGTTGAAGGCTGCCAACATCTCATCAAAAACATATGGCCACTATTATATTACACCATGGCTCCACTAGTGTGTTGCAGCAACGATGCTTCAATTCCAGCCTCCACAGGTCAGGATGAGAAATTTTCCAAAATCACAAAAAATCTCCAGTCAATAACAGTCTTTAATGTGTCCTCTTCTCTTCTGTATCATTCTCTGAGACACATTTGTGATATTCTGCACTGGGGGGGAATGCTGCATAAATATCCAGAAGTGCCTACCTGACTATAATATAGACTTTCAGATTTCATTCAGTGTGTTTAATAAAACTAAAGAAAGAACAGTTTAGGGATTACAGCTATTTTAAAGCGACTCTGTACCCACAATCTGATTCCCCCCCCCCCCCCCAAACCGCTTGTACCGTCAGATAGCTGCTTTTAATCCAAGATCTGTCCTGGGGTCAGTTCGGCAGGTGATGCAGTTATTGTCATAAAAACAACTTTTAAACTTGCAGCCCTGTGCCCAACAGCCGTGGCCTAGATTGTGTATGCATTAGGCTGGCACACCCTCTCTGTCCCTCCTCCCCGCCCTCCTCATCATTAGGAATGCTCCAGGCAGATTGTCTCCTATTCATCAGCTGTGTCAGCACGGCACATGGGCTGGATCGTTAAGGCACCTGTGCAGTTTTCACTGCAGAGGAATAGGAAAATTGGTGAAGAGAGTGGGGAGGAGGGACGGGGGGGTGGTACAAAGTTAGGGCACATAAACTCCAAGCCACGGCCGCTGGGCACAGGGCTACAAGTTTAAAAGTTGTTTTTTTAAGACAATAACTGCATCACCTGCCGAACGGACCTCAGGACAGATCTAGGATTAAAAGCAGCGATCCAAAGGTACAAGTGGTTTTGAGGGGACAGATTGTGGGTAGAGAGTCGCTTTAAATGGGTTACCCAGGATTAGAAAAATCATAGCTACTTTCTTGTAAAAACAGCACCACCCCTGTTTCCAGGTTGTGTGTGGTATTACAATTCCGCTCCATTCAGTTAAATGGCACTGGAAATGGAGCTGGAAAACCAAACCCAAACCGGAGACAAGAGTGGTCCTGATTCTGGAAGAAAGTGGCCATGTTTTTCTAAACCTGGATAATCCATTTAAAGGGGTACTCCAGTGAAAATTTTTTCTTTCTAAAAAACTGGTTAAGTACCCTTGGTCTGACACACCCATTTGTTTTCTAATCCACAGTTTTTCTTTATTTCAGGAGAGATGCTACTGGATGCGCACAAAACTATGCTGGCTACACAATGGATATGTTTCACTTTGCTTAGGGTATGTCCACACTACAGAATTCCAGCGGATCACTTGCTGCAGATTTTGCAGCTTGGCCTTGCGTGTTCTCCGCTGGTCCCATAGGCGTCATGCTATGGTTTGGCAGAAGAATTAACCTGCTCATTCTTTGGACGGACCACGGAATCTGCCAAACCATAGAATAAAGCCTATGGGACCAGCCGAGATGCGTGCAGTCCCCATAGACAGGCGGAGTTCCGCCGCAGAATTTCACCTGATTTACTCAGTGTAAACATACCCTTAGTGTGTAAAAATACACCTAATAGGGGATATTCAAGGAGGGATATTGGGGGGGGGAGGTACTGGGGTTGAGAGGGTATGTCAACTCTGTTTTCTATGTAAAGAAAATAAATATATATATATATATATATATTTTTTTTTTTGAACGTTCAATAAAATACAGTTGATTTACACAAAGAAAACCCAAAACTACACTCATCTCTCTAGTCCCATTACGCTCATCTCACTATTCCCATTACGCAGCCAATTCTGAATTCAAGGGTTGCAAGCCCAGCCAGCCCAGTAAATTTGTGTTTTTTTTAAGTCAAAACCAAGTGTGGATCCTAATGTAGATGCTACTTCTATACTTTTCTTTATTCTGTTCTTTAGAGTAGAAACAGTACCTGTCCTTTACTTGATCTAATTCATTATGATCTGCACCTGGTTTTGGCTTGGCGACTTGAGATTCAGAATAATTAAAAACTCCTTGGAACTAATGTTGGGTAAATCTGTCAAAATGTTTCGGTCCAGCAAAAATATCTAAACCTGAACGCTTGGCATTTGATTGCTCGTGGCTGTAGAAGTTGGATGCCGCCCTAGAGCTGCCAGGAAAATATGGACATGGGCATAGGCTATATCCATGTTTTCCACAACTCCCTAAGCCGGCATCCAACTTCTTCACCCACGGGAAACCAAACACTGAGCATTCAAGCAATGACCATTTTGACAGATCCGCTCAGCTAGGGACAAAAAGGTTTAATCTTTATCTAGTGGCACAAGTACTCACAGGATCAGCCAAAATAACAACTTGGACTGTAGCCTTCCCCGGAGTATCCAGGCTTACGAGAGGAGTCAGGATCTTTTGATTCTCTCTTTTCATGGTTGCCTCAATAGCTGGAAGCTGTTGATATAAACAGAAGATGAATACAGAAAATGCACTTTGTAAATCTCATGCACCACATGTAAATGATACCTATGTAGGCTTTGGAGATGCCCTGAGCAAATAAGTAGTCACAGTTGGCAGGAAACATCCTGTCTAAGGGCGTAATTCTTAGCATAAGAGCTGGCAGTGTCACAGAGGGTTGTCCCTGAGCACCAATGCCACCAGAGAGGTGTGATTAGACAGGATGTTTCCCGACAGCCGTGACTACTTGCGCACTGAGGACTGCTCCGATGACTAATCTATATGCGGGAGAGGTGTAGCAGTAACACTCATAGCAATTATTTACAGTGTATGGTTGGGAACTGTGCTACAGGCTGTATTTATAACTGCAGGCATGATTTTCTAGCGATTGGTTTCCTTTAAGTTTTTTTTTTTTTTATGTATAATCGGTATATATTAAATTTAGTCAATGCAAAAAGTAACAGTTTAAAATATACAATAACAAAGCAAAACACTCAACTGTGATTGAGGAGAATATGGCTATCAACTAGAGATGAGCGAACCTCGAGCATGCTCAAATCCATCCATACCCGAAAGTTCGGCATTTGATTAGCTGTGGCTGCTGAAGTTGGATAAAGCTCTAAGGTTGTCTGGAAAACATGGATACAGCCAATGACTATATCCATGTTTTCCACATAGCCTTAGGGCTTTATCCAACTTCAGCATCCACCGCTAATCAAATGCCGAACGATCAGGTTCAGATGGATTCGAGCATGCTCGAGGTTCGCTCATCTCTACTATCAACCTTAATGGAGCTAAGAGGGCATAGCCTAGAGTTGTTATAGCAGGTTTAAGGGGTGCAATTAGAGGGAAGTGTGTCCATTTGGTCAGCATACCCCATTCCCTTAAGTAATGCCCTCCGACCTGGGATGTCCTTACAGCTGTCTGCAATGTTTACATCAGCCGATACAGCAAGAACATATATGTAAACATATCCAAACAAAAACATCCCTCCTCCCCACCCTCTTCATCATTAGCAATACCACTGGAACATTTTCTCCATGCAGAACATTTGCACAGGTGTCTTAACGATCCAGCCCATGTTCCGGGCTGACACAGCTGACGAATAGTAGGAAATCTGCCTGGAGCATTCCTAATGATGAGGAGGGTGGGGAGGAGAGACAGAGAGTTTGTGCCAGCCTAATGCATACACATTCTAGGCCACTCCCGTAGGGCACGGGCTGCCAATTTAAAAGTTGTTTTTTAGGACAAAACCAAGAGACTCATTATTTTTGTGGGAGTTTTTTTTAGCAGTTGGGGGGGCTGCTTTTAACTATTTTTATGTCTCTAGTGGGTCTGTATTTTGCCATTGCGGTGAGCTGTTTCATTTTTCTGTGTTTTTGTGTGTTTCCAATTTCAGCCATAGCAACTTAGTGTGAACGGTGTTCTAGGAGAGCTGACCAAATTTGTCCTTTTTTTCTGTGTTCCAGTTGGGGGAGTGGCTGCCTCTATTTGGTCGTACACTCCACCTGTCCCACCCAGGTGGTGCAATTATTTTTGTAGGTATTAGACGGATCTTGCATGCCCAGAGCATAGGCGTATAACACGCCATGCAGAGGCCATAGTACAGTGTAGGGTCTGCCTCGATATGAGTCCACCTTACCGTGGTGAGGCAGTTTACACTGTTTGCAAATAGTAACCAAGAGACTCATTATTTTTGTGGGAGTTTTTTTTAGCAGTTGGGGGGGGCTGCTTTTAACTATTTTCATGTCTATGGTGGGTCTGTATCTTGCTGTTGCGGTGAGCTGTTGCATTTTTCTGTGTTTTTGTGTTTTAGGACAATAACTGCATCACCTGCCAGGAAGGATAGAAAGGAGTGACCTAAAAAGGTTTTAGGCGTTATCTTCCATGAAATTTTGTGGAATGTGTCAAAGACTCCATCCCAGAAATGTTTTTTTTGCACTCCCACCATATATAAACTTAGCACCCCTGTCTCCATTACACCTCCAGCATATGTCCGACACTGCAGAAAAGATTGAGTGTCATTTCGTAGGCACACAATACCAGCGTGAGAGTATCTTATTGTTCCGTTGCTACGCCAGACATGCTGAAGACATCTTTTGAGAAAGGGCCTTCTGCCTGTCTAGTGGAGGGATGGAGGTGTTTATGTCCATCTTCCACGAGCCCCAGAAAACAGGGGCATTCTCCACCATGGACTATGAACAGAGATCAGGTCATAAAGGAAAGACTGGATTTTCCAATCCATTCCTGGCTTTGGCTGAAAAAAATCTGTCAGATATCTGTTGGTGTAATAGGGCCCTAAGGCAGGATGGGCGTCAGAGAACCACCAATATGGAGCTAGATGCAAGACGCAAACCCACATCTATCACATGTTTATATGAAATAAAACAACATTTCATGAATAACATAATAAATAAAAAATCAATCAATCAATACCAACCTCATCTTTTGGACAAGCAAATGCAATTCGTCCAAATGCTGCTGCATGGTCCACTGGTCCCCCAATATCCTGCAGCTCCAATTTGCACTGAAAATTGACACCAAAATTAGTTTTCTTTACTAATTTCTGGAGGTTGTTCCAGGACATCTATGATGTCCAAATAAAATTTAGATGAAATGCAGGCAGGAATGCCAACATTATTTCAACATGGTTGCTTTTCCCTTTTGGAAACAGTAATTGATAAAATAGATCTGTCACCACCATATGCTAACCTACTTAAAGGGGTATTCCAATATCAGAAAATAGCTTTTAAATATAAGCTAAATATATGTTCCCGGGCTCCTCCATTTGTCCCGATACTACTCATCATCTTCTGCTGTCTCAGGAGGCTTGGCTGGATCTGGTCTCAGCTCTAATACTACCCCAAGCGATGTCATCACCTCTATAGCCCACATCACCATCTCCCCTTCGTATACACGAATACATAAATCTTTATTGGGACAGTTGAGAAAGAATTAGGTGTGCCCACAGCATGCTGCACAATTCCACATGCAGAAAACAGTAATGCAGAAGACAGCAAATGTAGCAGCTTTTGCAATGTGCCGTGTGGTGGGAGAATCTGTCGTGCCATGTAATGCTCTGCGGCAGCTCTGGGTGGGGAACTGGCAGGAGTGCTGTGGAAGGGGAGTGCGGGTGGGAGGGCTTATGAACAACTGAAAGAATGCAATGCATTCTGGGTATTATAGTATGGCACATCTGGTCAACCACATGTTTAGCGGTTTAGAAGTCAGACAGACAAGTAAGCAATGCTATGTACTTCTGCAGTATATTTTTTATTTATATCTTACCTTACTTCAGAATACCCCCTTAAAGGGGTTATCTGGTGTTTTACAACTTTTAATACATTACTGCTATCACATAGAAAATAAAGAGCCTATGCTTACTCGTCCCCGCTCCCCTGATGTCCTGTTACGGTGTAGCCGATGTCCCCTGCCGACTGTAGTGCCTCTACTTTGAATTAATCTTGGGAGTGACAGCCAAACACTGTCCGTGGCACTGTCCCATATCAGTCAGTCATTGGCTGAGCCGATTGTCATTCCTGAGACAAGTATGTCTCAGAAGTTGAGGTGCTGCAGTCAGGAAGGGACACCAGTGAGACCGCATCAGTCGGATTCTGTCTGTTCTATAGAGAGGGGAGGGGAGAGGAAGGAGATTAGTCGCCAACAGAGAACAAAGGATTACACAGTGGGAGCTGTGTGAAAGCTGTATTCAGAGGTCAGAGAGGTCAGTGCTGACTTCAGAGGAGATAGCCTAGTGATGTAGCTGTAAATTAACTCTTTGTTGTCCTGTTTTGGTGCCTCATCTCTCTCCACCCCTCCTCTCTCCATACACAACCATGAGAGCTTTAAACTGCTTTTTTATGATAAAAATGCATTTTTCGGCTAATAAACCAAAATACAAAGTTTTTTAAAATCTCCTGTACTATTGATTTCTGCAAAAAAAAACAAAAAAAAAACGATCCAGCCTATGTGCCGGGCTGACACAGCTGATGAATAGTAGGCAATCTGCCTGGAGCATTCCTAATGATAAGGAGGGTGGGGAGGAGGGACAGAGAGGTTGTGCCAGCCTTATGCATACACAATCTAGGCCACTCCCATAGGGCACAGGGCTGCAAGTTTAAAAGTTGTTTTTAGGACAATAACTGCATCACCTGCCAAACGGACCCCAGGACAGATCTTGGATTAAAAGCTGCTATCTGAAGGTACAATCGGTTTGGGGGGGTCAGATTGTGCAGCAATATAGTAAAAGTTGTGTAATCACGGATAACCTCTTTACAGGAAAGATATTATATTGAAGATTCTGCTGGGTTGTTACACCAATGGCACCAATATATGATGTATCGTTTGGTTAACAGCTGCAGAATGGCTGGCAGTGTTAGTCAATGATATGCATTTCCTGTAAACTGTCAGATGTTTTATCCAGAAGTAAATTGGCATGTAATGAAAGAAAAAAAGAGAGATAGTCTTTACCTGGTTATCTGCATAGCCCAACAGAACATTTTTTTTGGCCTTATCTTCATGATAGACTCTCAGGCCCAACAAGTCAGACCAGTATGCAACAGACCTTTGCAGGTTGGATACAGCAACAGTCACTTTCTGCACTGGATCTGTAGAAAACATTGTACACCAAATAAAATATCCTTTCAGATCTCCACTCTAAAAAATAAGAAAAAATAATATGCTGAACTGCTGAAGTCCAGGATATAGTCTAAGGCCTGGGTTGACACACAGTATATTTCAGTCAGTATTTGATCGGCATTTTGCAGCCTCAACCAGGAGTGGATTGAAAACACAGAAAGGCTCTGTTCACACAATTATGAAATTGAGTGGATGGCCGCCATATAACGGTAAATAACTGCCATTATTTTAATACAACAGCCGTTGTTTTAAGATAACAGCAAATATTTGCCATTATATTTCGGGCATCCACTCAATTTCAACATTGTGTGAACAGAGCCTTTCTGTGTTTTCAATCCACTCCTGGTTTTGGTTGCAATATGAGAACCACAATACTGACTGAAATATACTTTGTGTGTAATCAGCCTAAGGCTGCACCTAGATGAAAATAAGGCTGCGTTCACACATCCGTAGATTTTGCGGACCTACGGACGGTGAAAGCCTGTCATGCCGGCAGCGGGGAAACTCTTTGAATCACTGCAGCTTTGTCATTACAGTACAGCAGCGATTCAGAGTTTCACAAAATCTATGGATGTATGAATGCAGCCTAAAAATATCGATATAACACTTGAACTTCCCTTGGTTCATCAGAGCCAGACATATAGAGTTTGTGTCATTAAGAAAACCAGGTCTACACCTATGTGAAATTAGGCATATTTAATATGTACAAGCAAATAAATCTCAGTTTGAGAGCTATAGGCTTTAATCCCCCCATGTGCCTGCATTGTTTTGGACCTTGTTATGACTTACTAAGGTCATGCTCAGCTCAACTGCAATCTCCAACATGTACTGGCAGCTAGTCTCCACTTATTGGGCAAGCAAGGGGCATTGTGGGAGAGTGTGTGCTCTGTTGCGTGTCAACGGTTGGGTCGCGGTTCAGAGATAAAACCAGGGAGTGAATAAATCCATGGAGGAGAAAAACAGTACAGGGATGTAAATGTAAGTTACTTTACTAAAATCAGTATATTTGTACTCTTTTGCACACACACACACACACACACTATATATATATATATATATATATATATATATATATATATATATATATATATATATATAAATTATCAACTTTGCTTCACGGCACAACCCCTTAAAAATCGAAAAGCCTAAGCTGATTTAAAGTGCTACTGTCATTTGTACTAACTTTTGATATGTCAAGTCATCAGACATGTCAAGAGTAACCCATCACAGAAGCTGTCTACATGACCTGCTGCGACCCAAAGTTACAGCCTGGGAACATGTGCTCCACTTCCCAGCTGGCCGAATATCCGACTTTCCGGCTTTATAGACTGTAGGGAAGCAACAATGTCAGATTTGCCTGCACACTGCCCTGCGCTCCCTCTGGCTGCATCTCGGGATCACAACTAGCTGAAATCAATAGCTTTTGACAAAAATTTTCAAAAATGAGTCTAAATGACAGTAATGACTTAACTTCAGCTTTGATGAACCACAGCAGGAGCGGATGTCATGCTTGAATTTTGCACACATAAGAACCCGTATTACTAATACACTGTTTACCTGTGTTAGGTTGAGTTTTGTCTACTAAAAAGAACTTATAACCTCCAGGGGCTTCGGTCTGAAACAACCCAGGTGATACTTCGGAAATTGGCCAATTTATCTGCTTTGCATTGGCTATAGCTTGACTGGACTGTAGTGTGAGCCCCTGATGAAAGAGGAATAGAAGGCATCAGTACATACTATTCAGTCCCATCAGGAAGCTAACCTTCACATTAAAGTAATGAATCCTACTGGAACGATTTTCATTTTACTATATGACAATGTCATCAGCAATAAGATAATATATATATAACATTATATTATAATATTATATAACAGCAACTATAGAACTGTTCATAAGAACAAGTCACCAACATGTTACACTAAAGAAAGACCATGGAACATTAAACATACCAAGAAATCATTGCCGAGACGGTACTCTCCAACTCCATAGTTGTAGGTCAGCTCAACGACAAAGTGGCTGTCTTCGGACCCGTAGCCGATCATAGTTTTACTCCACTTCCCATCATAGGGGCTGAAATAATGTACAAAATATTGTAGAAGAACAAGGTAAGGCGAAATATCCGAAAGAAAAAAGGAATAAAAGTATATTTAACTTTTATTATTGTATACAAAAATACACAAGGTTTAAAGCGACTCTGTACCCACAATCTGCCCCCCCCCCCCCCAAACCACTTGTACCTTCGGATAGCTGTCCTGGGGTCTGTTTGCAGGTGATGCAGTTATTGTCCTAAAAAACATTTTTTAAACTTGCAGCCCCGTGCCTAACGCCCGGGGCTTAGAGAATCTGTGCCCCAACTTTGTACCACCCCTCCGTCCCTCCTCCCCACCCTCTTCATCATTAGGAATGCCACTGGAACATTTTCTCCTGTCTGAACATTACACAGGTGCCTTAACGATCCAGCCCATGTTCAGTATTCACACAGCTGAGGAATAGGAGACAATCTGCTTGGAGCATTCATAATGGTGTGGAGGGCGGGGAGGAGGGATGGAGAGGTTGTGCCAACCTAATGCATAGTCACTCTAGGCCACGATAGTTTGACACAGGGCTGCAAGTTTAAAAGTTGTTTTTTAGGACAATAACTGCATCACCTGCCGAACGTACCCCAGGACAGACCTTGGATTAAAAGCAGCTATCTGAAGGTACAAGTGGTTTGGGGGGGGGGGGGGGGTCAGATTGTGGGGACAGAGTCGCTTCAAGGTTTAAAAACATATGAAATATATATATAAAAATATATATATAAAAAAATATGAAAATATATGTTCATGCAGACAGCAGACAATAGGAAATTACAGGGTTTATCCAGGATGAGAAAAACATGCCTACTTCCTTCCAGAAACCGTACCATACCTATCCCCAGGATGGGGGTGCCAAATTTAAAAACATCTGGTACAAGATAAAGTGCAAAAGTAGGGGACCATATGAGATAAAGCATATCCTCCAAAACGGTTCATGTCCAGTATCAGGGGGTACAGAAAAAAAGTTTTAAAATTAATTGGTGTCAGAAAGTTATACAGATTGGTAAATTGCTTCTATTTAAAAAAACAAAACTCAAATCTTCTATTACTTATCAGCTGCTGTATGTCCTGCAGAGAGTGGCGTATTCTTTCCAGTGTGACACAGTACTTTCTCCTGCCACCTCTGTCCATGTCAGGAACTGTCCAGAGCACCCGCAAATCCCCATAGAAAACCTCTTCTGCTCTGGACAGTTCCTGTCACGGACGGAGGGGGCAGCAGAGCCCTAATATGGCTGATAAGTACTGGAAGGCTGAAAGGGAATCAAATTATGCAAAAATCATTGTTACACCTATAAATAAGCTCCTATATGCCTCTAGGCATGTGGGCGGTCTGGAGCTCCAAGTAGTCACGCCTGGTGGGAAATCTTGCTGGCACTCAAGCCTCCATGAGAAGGTTGGTATATAGGAGCCAGCAGCATCACAGAGGGGGCAACGCTCCCAAGGAGGCATGATTGCCAGCAAGATTTCCCACAGCCGTGACTACTTTGACGCTCCGGACTGCCCACATGACTAGATAAATACGTTTTAAAAAGTAATTTTCCGGGAATATAAGTAACACTCATATATGCCTGAAAACAGTGCTGGGGGACATATAGGAGCTTATTTATAGCTGTAACAGCGATATTTGCATGATTGGTTCCCTATAAGTTTTTACATAGAAGTAATTTAAAAATCTGTATATACATATATACATAGGAAGACCCAACACACCTGACACGTGATTCATATAAACAGTTTTGTCTTGGAACTCCCTGCTGGGTTGAATGGCCATGTCTCATCTCATACACAAATAGGGAGACACCCTATAGGGAGACAGGACTAAATTGGAGACACTTCACTGGTGCCCTGGCGCTGTTTTAAATTATGTTTTCTCTATACTTTAAAGGGAACCTGTCAGCTTCTTATGTCAGTGAACAGTGTTCTAAGCGATGCCACACTTCTAATTAAATAAAACTGGCTGTCCAGGTGTGTGGCAAGTAGTCATGGAGAAGGAGCAGCATCAGCATATAGTCATGCTGCCGTGCACTCCCACTCTGGCTTTATTGACTCCAAGCGTTCCGGGAACTTTATGCAAAGTACGACACTTAGGGTCCTATAAGACAGCCTGATCATAAAGTGTAAACGCAGATCGGCGCTTGTTTACTGAGCAATTACACGGGCCGACTATAGGGCAGCAAGAGCTGCTTATGAAAAATAATAAAGTATTAACTTACCTTACTATGTTCCCTGGTGTCCTTGATCCTTTCCTGGTGTCCTCAGGGACCTTCCCTGGTCTCCACAGCTCTGCCTTCTGTTTCTGCCCTGACAGGCCGCCGGCCACTCAGACCAGCCTGTCAGTGAAGAACAGAAAAGAAGGCAGAGCTGCGGAGACCAGGGAAGGCCCCCCAAGGACACCAGGGAACATAGTAAGGTAAGTTAATACTTTATTTTTTATACTTCAATCATCAGCCATGCATTACTATTACACGTAGCGATGCACACCCGACGCCTGATAATTTTAGCTCTGGACCTAAAGAGACAATCAGCCGATGATCCTTTGTTTGGTTAACCGTTCTCTCTATTACAGAGAGCGATAATCGGCCGAATGAGCCTGATTCAGCCGACTATCGCTCCATGTAATAGGGCCCTTAGGGTGTTAGTCAAGCCTGATTGGGTAGGAGGAGTGTCCAGGCAGTGCAAGTAGCCAACAGGTTCCCTTTAAAGAAATCTGGTCTTCCGTTGTCACCAGTTGATCATCACCAATTCACCATCCACAGCTAGTAATACGTCATTTTCTATACCCATTGCAGGTGGCTTTGCAACCCTCTTCAAACTCTTCATGCCGTAAAACCTGAAACAAACATTACAAAATGCAGGTTAAGATTCATTCACAGTCTCCGCACGCCAATCCATGCCACAAAGTCATGCGCCTGTTAAGCAACAATTGGTGATGTTAGTCTAAGCACTCATTACTATAATAGGTGCCAAACCTATGAACTCTGGGACACCAACACCGCTCAGTTCTAACTGGGAACTGCCTATTGTCTGTGGACAACAACGACCGTGACTAGTTTGGACAGATGGACAACTAAAATAGTTCGGCCTAATATACATATGATGCAGGAGATTATCAAAGTATGTTTTCAGGAGAACGGCGGGCAGGGACAGAGAGAATAGTTATATAATTGGGCAGTCTATGCAATCACGTATTTACAATGTTTAGTAGCTTTACAGTAACTTCGGACATGACTAGTTCCCTTTAAAGGAGTTGTCCAGCAAAAATCTTATTTGTTTTCAAATCAACTGGTGTCAGAAAGTTATATAGATTTGTAATTTACTTCTATAAAAAAAATCTCAAGTCTTCCCATACATATTAGCTGCTGTATGTCCTGCAGGAAATGTTTTAT
Organism: Dendropsophus ebraccatus; assembly: GCF_027789765.1. NCBI lineage: Eukaryota > Metazoa > Chordata > Amphibia > Anura > Hylidae > Dendropsophus > Dendropsophus ebraccatus. The sequence continues at coordinate 127,338,921 of NC_091458.1, forward strand.
TTTCAGTCTGACACAGCGCTCTCTGCTGCCACCTCTGTCCGAGACAGGAACTGTCCAGAGTAGGAGAGGTTTTGTATGGAGATTCATAGAAAACCAAGACAAGAGTTCCTGTCTCGGCCAGAGATGTCAGCAGAGAGCACAGAAAATAACACAACATTTCCTGCAGGACATACAGCAGCTAATAAGTACTAGAAGACTTGAGATTTGTTTAATAGCAGTAAATTAGAAATCTATATAACTTTCTGACACCAGTTGATTTGAAAGAAAAAGATTTTCGCAGGACAACCCATTTTACTCTTTGAAAACACCAGTTACTTATACAAATCAGGAAAAAGTGCCCATCTGCCCATATAGATATGCCAGCTTATTAACCCAGCACCACTTTGGGCCGGGCTGGCCTCCTTTGGGTATGACGTGGGGGGGGGGGGGCATTCCTCTCTGTGTGCTGGTCTGGTAGTGTGACATCAAATACACAATTTTTTATTTTTTAAATCACACTTTTGTGTTTTCGCTTTGATGCCAGCCACTGGGCACTCTTTGCCCTTTTCCGCTGCATTCCCCTCAGGGCGCTTCACTAAAGGGTACATTATAGTTTCTATACATCAGGCATGGGGAACCTTCAGCCCTCCAGGCATGATGGGAGATGTAGTTTTGCAACAGCTGGACGGCCAAAGGTTTCCCATCCCTGGTATACATGTTCTGTAAGAATAATGGCTAAACTATGAATAGGAAAATCCTGTGACTAAGAAACAGCTGAATAAGAATCTTGTGACTGTAGGGAGGTGTCCCTGGACGCTGTCAGCTATACTGTACATAGGATTCCCAATAACTGTACACCTCCTGGCCCTATCATTGTTCTCTCCACACAGTCTCACCTTCATCCCCAGCACATCCCTGAAGAACCGCGCCGTCTGAGGCCTGTCAGACACCTTCAGGACATAGTGCAGGGCTCTTCTGCCAGCCATTGCTTCCAGCTGCGATAACAACTCCACAGCCTGGCACACAGCCCGCGCTTCTTGATGACGTCAGGCACGTCACCATGGCAACCACACACGCTCATCCCTTCTTATACAGTCTCTGTTCATAATTCAATATCATTATTTTAGGTTTTTTCCGAAACAGGGAGGTAAAGATAAAGATATCCTAAATCAAGCACTTTACGGTGAAATGTACAAATTGTTTGCTGCCAGTTCACAACATGGCGGCGACTCGGCGTACGCTGACGTCACTAAGTGCGACTGTTCAAGATGGCGGCGCTCATGAGGAACGTGCTTGTCTCCTGCAGATTGACAGCTGTGAGGCTACCGATCAGTGTGCAGGTGAAGCGGGATGTGCGAGCTCTTCGGAGGAGGCCAGTGCGGGTCATTCCCCCGGAAAACCAACGAGATGAGCGAGAAAAGCGGCCGAAAAACGCGAAGGAGGAGGAAGCCCAGGTGTCCGTCCATGAGAAGCGCAGATATGACCCTGTCACTAAGGACAAGGACCTCGCCCCTGTGCAGGATGGCGCCTCGGAGAGGGAGCGCACACTGGAGCTGAAGTACGAGAGAGCCACAGCTGGGGACAAGAGGCTGAGGTATATCCATGGCTCCTAGGACGGGGACACCCGCACATGCCTACATGGAGGAATCTAAGGACTCAAAGAGATGAGAAAAATCACATTTGTTCAGGATTTTCCAATTATTCTTTTTTTCTAGCCTGTCCGAATCTGATTTTTATTATTTCGTTCGGCATTTGGACTAGTACAGTACAGGAGAGATTATGCAGAAGTCCCTGCACCTGTATATAGGTCCTGTGGTGCCCTATGCTCCTGTACATACTGAGTGCCAAGGCATACAGTGTTGATAGATGTCCCTGCTCCTGTATATAGGTCCTGTGGTGCCCTATCCTTCTGTACATACTGAGTGCACAGGCATACAGTGTTGATAGATGTCCCTGCTCCTGTATATAGGTCCTGTGGTGCCCTATGCTCCTGTACATACTGAGTGCCAAGGCATACAGCGTCATTGATAGGTGTCCCTGCTCCTGTGTATAGGTCCAATGGTGCCCTATCTTTCTGTACATACTGAGTGCACAGGCATACAGTGTTGATAGATGTCCCTGCTCCTGTATATAGGTCCTATGGTGCCCTATGCTCCTGTACATACTAAGTGCCAAGCAGGGGTGGTCTTGGCATTTCTGGGGCCCCAAGCGAAGTTATGACTGCCCCCCCCCCTCAACACGCGCTCCACAACAATAGACCGCTGTGTGCTGCCCCCAGTAGTATATACTACTTGTGCACTACCGCCAGTAATATATACTCCTCATGTGCTGCCCCCAATAGTATATACCCCATGTGTGCTTCCCCCAGTAGTATATACCCCATGTGTGCTTCCCCCAGTAGTATATACCCCATGTGTGCTTCCCCCAGTAGTATATACCCCATGTGTGCTTCCCCCAGTAGTATATACCCCATGTGTGCTTCCCCCAGTAGTATATAGACCCCTGTGTGTTCCCCCAGTTATATATAGCCCCCCGTGTGCTCCCCCAGAAGTATATAGACCCACTGTGTGCTGCCCCCAGTCGTATATACCCACTGTGTGCTGCCCCCAGTCGTATATACCCACTGTGTGCTGCCCCCAGTCGTATATACCCACTGTGTGCTGCCCACAGTTGTATATACCCCCTGTGTGCTCCCCCACTAGTATATAGCCCCCCTGTGTGCTCCCTCAGGGGTATTTAGCCCTCCTGTGTGCTCCCCCACTTGGATATAGACCTCCTGTGTGCTCCCCCACTTGGATATAGACCCCTGTGTGCTCCTCTAGTTGTATATAAACCCTCTGTGTGGTTCCCCTAGCAGTATATAGACCCCCTGTGTGCCCCACCAGTATAATATAGACCCCTTGTGTGCTGCCCCAGTAGTATATAGACCACTGTGTGCTCCTCCAGCAGTATATAGACCCCTTGTGTGCTGCCCCCAGTTATATATAGACCTCCTGTGTTCCCCCAGTTATATATAGCCCCCGTGTGCTCCCCCAAAAGTATATAGAACTCCTGTGTGCTGCCCCAGTTGTATATAGAACCCCTGTGTGCTGCCCCCAGTCGTATATACCCACTGTGTGCTGCCCCCAGTTGTATATACCCCCTGTGTGCTTTCCCACTAGTATATAGCCCCCCCCTGTGTGCTCCCTCAGGGGTATTTAGCCCCCCAGTGTGCTCCCCCACTTGGATATAGACCTCCTGTGTGCTCCCCCACTTGGATATAGACCCCTGTGTGCTCCTCCAGTTGTATATAAACCCTCTGTGTGGTTCCCCAGCAGTATATAGACCCCTTGTGTGCCCCACCAGTATTATATAGACCCCTTGTGTGCTGCCCCAGTAGTATACAGACCCCTGTGTGCTCCCCCAGTTATATATAAACCCTCTGTGTGGTTCCCCCAGCAGTATATAAACCACCTGTGTGCTGCCCCCAGCAGTATATAGACCTCCTGTGTGCCTCACCAGTAGTATATAGACCGCCTGTATGTTCCCCCAGTAGTATATAGACCCCCTGTGTGCCCCACCAGTAGTATATACACCCCTGTGTGCTCCCCCAGTAGTATATAGCCCCCTGTGTGCTCCCCCACTTGGATATAGACCTCCTGTGTGCTCTCCAAGTTGTAAATAGATCCCATTCTGCTGTCCCAAGGAGTATATAGACCCCCTGTGTGCTCCCCCAGTTATATATAGCCCCCCCGTGTGCTCCACCTGTTATATAGCCCCCCGTGTGCTCCCCCCATTTATATAGACCCCCGATGTGCACTCCCCCAGTTAAACAGACCCCTGTGTGCTCCCCTTTCCATATAGTATATAACACAATAAAACAAACACTTATACTCACCTGGGTCCGGGCATCTCCTCTTCTCTTCACTCTTGTGGCCGCAGGAAGGGTTTTCCCTGTGATCACAAGAGGCCGCACTCCCCTTGTCCTGGCACCGATGCTCCAGTGATGTCACTGGAGAACCGACACCACAAGGAAAGAGCGGCCACTTGTGATCGCAGGGAAAACACTTTCTGCGGCCACAAGACTGACTGACAGGAAGGGAGCCAATGTCTCCCGCCCTGTCAGTGCTGCTGCATGTAGCTATGAGCGCTCATTACGAGTGCTCATAGTTACAGTTCAGATGGCAGCAGCGAGCAGGGCAGCGGCCCTGTCCAGCCGTCTTGAGCACAAGAGCGGGGTGTGGGGGCCCCCTTGGATGTTGGGGGCCCCAAGCGATCGCTTGGGGTGCTTGGTGCCAAAGTCCGCCACTGGTGCCAAGGCATACAGGGTCATTGATAGGTGTCCCTGCTCCTGTTTAGAGGTCCTGTGGTGCCCTATGCTCCTGTATATATTGAGTGCCAAGGCATACAGTGTTGTTGATAGGTGTCCCTGCTCCTGTATATAGGTCCTATGGTGCCCTATGCTCCTGTACATACTGAGTACCAAGACATAGTGTTGTTGATAGGTGTCCCTGCTCCTGTATATAGGTCCTGTGGTGCCCTATGCTCCTGTACATACTTAGTTCCCAGGCATACAGCGTCATTGATAGGTGTTCCTGCTCCTGTATATAGGTCCCATGGTGCCCTATGCTCCTGTACATACTGAGTGCCAAGACATATGATGTTGATAGGTGTCCCTGCTCCTGTATATAGGTCCTGTGCTGCCCTATGCTCCTGTACATACTGAGTGCCAAGGCATACAGTGTTGTTGATAGGTGTCCCTGCTCCTGTATATAGGTCCTATGGTGCCCTATGCTCCTGTACATACTTAGTGCAAAGACATAGTGTTGTTGATAGGTGTCCCTGCACCTGTATATATGTCCTGTGGTGCCCTATGCTCCTGTACATACTGAGTGCCAAGACATAGTGTTGTTGATAGGTGTCCCTGCTCCTGTATATAGGTCCTGTGGTGCCCTATGCTCCTCTACATATTTAGTTCCCAGGCATACAGCATCATTGATAGGTGTTACTGCTCCTGTATATAGGTCCTGTGGTGCCCTATGCTCCTGTACATACTGAGTGCCAAGGCATACAGTGTCGATGATCGGTGTCCCTGCCCATGTATGTAGATTTTGTGGCACCTTATGCTTTTGTACATACTGAGTGCCCAGGCATACAGCGTCATTGATAGGTGTCCCTGCACCTGTATATAGATCTTGTGGTGCCCTATGCTCCTGTACATACTGAGTGCCAAGGCATACAGTGTTTATAGGTGTCCCTGCTCCTGTATATAGGACCTATGGTGCCCTATGCTCCTGTACATACTGAGTGCCAAGACATAGTGTTGATAGGTGTCCCTGCTCCTGTATATAGGTCCTGTGGTGCCCTATGCTCCTTTACATACTTAGTTCCCAGGCATACAGCATCATTGATAGTTGTCCCTGCTCCTGTATATAGGTCCTGTGGTGCCCTATGCTCCTGTACATACTGAGTGCCAAGGCACACAATGTCGTTGATAGGTGTCCCTGCCCATGTATATAGATTGTGACACCTTATGCTCCTGTACATACTGAGTGCTAAGGCACACGGTGTCGTTGATAGGTGTCCCTGCACCTGTATATAGATTTTGTGGTACCCTATGCTCCTGTATGTGCTGATTGTGAGGCAGTGTCTGTGCAGATAGATTCCTTGCAGCCCCACATTCTTGTGCATACTGAGTGTCAAGGCAAATGGTGTTGTTGATAGCCATCCCAACGCCTGTATATAGATTTCATGGCACTGTATGCTCCTGTATGTAGTGAGAGGCAAATGGTGATGTACTCCAGTCCATAGGTAAGCCATAATGCTATGTGTATGACTGCTTACACACTCACTAGTAGAGCCTTGCAGGGCACGCTGCACCCATCGCTGTAAGTTTGTTGCCAAATCTGCCTACAAATTATTGGGAACTTTGCTCACGTCGTTTTCAAGCACTTTCATGCCCTTTCCTTCTACTTAGACTTATGCAAATAAAAATTCCTCTCGCATCGCCAGCTTGTTGCTGGCTTTTTATAGTAAACTAGTAGACAGGTATAGGATTAAGGGATGTTTTTTGATTACTAAAGTTGCCTCTTATTCATAAATACGTCTTCAGATTTGATAGGAAGCAATACTGCAACATGAAAGCGTCATTAGTATGTCATATGTTTTAAAGGAAAACCAATAGGAAAATGTAAACAGCAACCAAATAAAAAAAAAAAAAAAGTTTGGCAAGACTGTATCCAGTGTGTCACTGATGGTCTTGTGTTCACGTATTTTGCTGCTCGAAGACCAAGTACAAACTAGAGATATAACACTTTGGCTCGGTACACACAGCGCTTTTTTGTGTAAGTTTAATGTGTACCTTTTAGGCTATGTTCAATCAGTCTTTGGCAATATTTTTAGACAAATACAGCCAAAAAAAGGAATGTGAACATAGCCTTATACTGTCGGAAAATAATTAAAACGTATATGTTAAATGGATGCTAAAAACAGCCATACAGTCGGGAATATTTCCCATTAATTTACCTTATAAAAAACAAACAAAAAGCAAACAGTTGACTGTTTTATTTTTATACAGCAAAACCTATTGAGATGGCAACAAGAAATGTACGAGACATTGTGAACCTAGCCCTTGTCTGATACGTGTGCTCATTGCTTCTTTGCTCTTATGCCCTTTGTTCTTTTACACTTGTTTAAGCTGGTTTTGAATAGATTTTTATTTTTTTTAATCCATATACAGCAAAGTGGTTACAATTGCAAAGTCCAAAAAGTTCCGTGAGCGCCATGGCCAGGTTTTGCTGGAAGGACAGAGGCTGCTGCTGGACGCTCTAGATGCTGGGGCTGTCCTGCAAACTCTTTTCTTCAGCAGAGTTGACCAGCTGAAGACGCTGCCCGCTGACAAACTTAAGAAGGCAAACCTCATCAAAATAAAGTTTGAAGATGTCAAGATGTGGTCCGATGTAGTCGCACCACAGGGACTAATGGGTAGGTACACATAGAATGAAAGCTGTCTATTTGCCAGGGCAGAGTATAGATCTTACTCTGCAAGTCCCAGCTGTATGCTGCAAGTCCATTTGTATAATGTAGATGTATATTATTTTATTAATGTAACCTTATAATGCTACTGTAGGTACCACTATTATTGTTATAACACTCTTTTTTTTTTTTTTAAACCCTCCATAGGAATTTTTGGAAAACCTGATCATGTAAAGATGAAGTTTCCTGATGTCCAGGTCCAGAACAGTTTACCACTGTCTCTCATCTGTGACAATGTCCGTGATCCTGGAAATTTGGGCACCATTTTGAGATGTGCAGCTGGAGCTGGCTGCAGTAAGGTCTTACTCACTAAAGGTTTGTATCCTGTAGAGAGCCGAGTTTATCCTATTACCGCTGTCTGTTACAGGGGTAGGAAGCCTCAGGTTTATTCAGTAGATGTTTATATCAAGCGGTCTTTGTTGCCCATAGAAACCAATCAGAACTTTCATTTTACCAGAACAAGATGACAAATGACAGCTGGGTTCTAGTTTCTATAAAAAAGGAAAACTTGTTGCTGCCCAAAGCTACCAGTTGGAGCCCGAATTTCAATTCTTAAAGGAAATCTGTCATCACTTTCATGCTGCCTTACCATGGGTAGTGTTGAGGAAACTTGCAGAAGGTTTGGGTTTGGCAACGTTAGTCCAAACCTAAATGCTCAGCATTTTGACTTCTGGCATCCATCTTCCTCAGGGTGTCAAATTGCGAGCATTCATGTTCGGACTAATGTTGCTAAATTCAAACTTTCAGTAAGTTTGCTCAACACTCCCAATTAGACTTAGAGCTTTCCCCAGTGTCCTTCATTGTTAAATCTCTCCTTATACCCAGACTGGAAAAAGGTCTATAAATCAAGACTGATGGGGCAAGGAGAAGACACTTGGCATCTCTACGAAGACTGGTGGCTCAGGCTGCCTGAAAGTGATGACCGGTCCTCTTTAAGAAATGAAAGCTGTCTAAAAGACAGTTTTTCTTTTAAGCTGGGTTCACACTAGGTTTTTTTTTTGTTTTTGTTTTTTTAATTTGTTGGATAATTGATGGAAAATGGGTGCATATATGTGCATCCGTTTTGTTCTGTTTTTCCATTGACTTTATGTAAAAAAGTAGAATAGAGAAGAAATCAGGCGATACCTTTTGGAGGCTAACTGAGTATATTTGATTGTAAGCTTTCGAGAGTCTAGCTCCCTTCGTCAGACATGATATTATACAGAACTGAAAAAATCACAGACTTATATACACACTAAACAGAGCTCATCAAAGGATTTTAGGAAACTTTAGAATTATAAAAAAAAAAAAATCAAAAAGCATATATTATTTTTTTTATTTTGTACACAAACATGGTTGACCACATTGTGTACGCTAAAAAAAGACGGGTTTAGGTCCCTTTTTCTATAATGGAAGTCAATAGAAAAATGAATACACACAAATGTATCCATCATTTTTCTGTCCGTTTTTTTTTTTTTTTTTTTTTTTTTTTTTTTTGCAAAAACAGATGAAAAAAATTCTTTATTGAATAAAAACTTAATTGGAAAAAAAAATGTAGTGTGAACCCAGCCATAGACAATTAAAAAAAAAAATCGGCCCATTGGCTGCATAGGAAATGTAGAAACCGAATTTTTACAATATTTTTAATTACAATCTATTGGAAAGATTCCTCATTTTTTATTTTTGAGGCATTCAGACAGTAGAAGTAAATGGTAGCAAACTGTACCTAGTCTTGAAAGATTTTATTCAGCATTTCAAAATCTCTCTTACGTCACAACGCCGCGTACTACGTCATCACGCTGTGTCGCGTGGGGTACCCTGGGACCGGAAGCTCCAAGATGGCGCCGTCCACCGGAACACTGCCGCAATGGGGACGCCGGAGGGCAGGTGCTTGGGGCGTTTTGGCGCCAAGGCCCAGCTGATCTGAGGTCTGCTGCTTATTTAAGGTAAGCCAGAGGCTGCATGTCTTTCTCTTTGAATCATGGACGCTCCCCGCTCTGAATCTGTGGAGCAGGCCTCTGCGGCAAACCCAGTAAGTAGCTGAGCCAGAGGCTCACTTGCTATACTTTGTTACAAACATACTGGTAATGGCTCTCCTTCTCTCTCTAGGGAGACAAGGAGACAGCTAAGAAACCTAAATCCAAGAGATGCAGTATATGCAATGACAGGCTGCCAGAGGGTTATGAAAAACTGCTATGTAAACCCTGTACGTCTATTGTCGAGTATTACGACAGGAGTCCACCTCGGTCATGGATGAACTCCGTAAAGCTATTACTGAAGAGGTTAAAGCCTCGCTGTCTGCAGCTTTAACTAAAGATAAACCTCAGTCCCCTCAACCACCACCTAAAAAGAGGCGCATGGTTATTGCTGACTCCGATTCGGAGGTTAAAGCTGTATCTATTGGAGATAAATCTGAGGAAATTGAGGCTGTAATGTAATACAGGATACCAAAAAATACTTCTACTTTTCGGCTGAAAACACTGACATCCTATTGAATGCTGTAAGGAGCACAATGGATATTGAGGAGGTGCAGCAACCTTCTAATAAACAGGACGAAATGTTTGGTGGTCTCAAACCGAAAAAAAGACAAGTATTTCCTGTACATGAAAATGTAAAGGGGTTAATTATAGATGAATGGCAGGAGCCAGAGAAAAAACTGCAAATTGCAAAAGAATATAGAGCCAGGTTCCCCTTTGATGAGGAGGAAACTAAATTATGGACTGAGTCCCCAAAGGTAGACGTTCAGGTCTCCAAGATGGTGAAGAAAATTTCTCTTCCCTTTTTAAGAAGCTTCACAGTTAAGCGACCCAATGGACAGGAAAATAGATGGACTGTTGCACAGAGCATGGACCTCCACATCCTCTGCGATCAATCCAAATATTGCTGCCACCACCATAGCCAGATCTCTGTTTATCTGGCTCCAGGAGTTGGAAAGCCATCTGGAGAAAGACTCCTCCAGAAAAGATCCTAGAGTCTATCCCTATGCTTAAATTGGCCACTGCTTACCTAGTTGACATCTCAGCCGAATCAGTTCTTTTTGCAGCTAAATCTGCGTCCGTAACTACGGCAGCCAGGAGGGCCCTGTGGCTAAAGAACTGGGACGGGGATAGTACATCTAAGAATAAACTGTGTGCCATTCCCTTTGAAGGTTCCATGCTGTTCGGCTCCGTGCTCAACACCATTTTAGAGCAAGCAGCCGACAAAAAGGACTTCCCTAAAGAAAAAGCTGACAAAGGTAAACAAAATTTTCGTTCCTTCAAGCAGTATCCCTCAAAATCCTATAGAGGTAAAGGCAAAACGGTGAGGTGGAGCTACCCCAAGGGTGGAAAAAGGAGTGAATTCCTCCTCAACCTTACATCCTCCGACAAAAAGCAATAACAGCATTCCAGTGGGGAGTAGACTCTCCCAGTTTTATCATCAATGGGAGAACATAACAAAAAACCCTTTCATTTTGTCATCTTTAGAAAATAGGTTCAAAATAGAATTTCCTGACTCCCCCCCCCCCCCCTCAAAAATATTGTACTACTTCTTTAGGGTCAGCCATCTTAAATGAGCGTCTGTGGCAAGGGGTGTCAGAACTTATTACATTAGATGCAATTATCAAGGTACCTCCGGACCAACAAGGTCATGGCCACTATTACAGATGGTTTCTGGTCCAGAAACCTAACGGTACCTATAGAACGATAATAAACCTAAAACCCCTAAACCAGGTAATAGTGTACAAAAGGTTTAAAATGGAAACACTCAAAACAGCCATCCCCCTAATTTCTAAAGATGCCTGGTTAGCCACGATAGACCTTAAAGATGCTTATTTTCACGTACCCATATACGAAAAACATCAGAAATATCTGAGATTCGCAATAGTTCACAATCACATTACTCATCATTTTCAGTTCAAAGCCCTACCATTTGGTATAGTGTCAGCACCACGCATATTTACAAAGGTTATGGTCGAAGTAGTGGCTTATCGAAGACTACAAAATGTGACAATCATTCCATATCTAGATGACCTACTGTTGGTGGCACAGTCAAAAAAGCTTCTAGAGTCAAATATTGCAATAACCATATCTTGCCTTCAGGAACTAGGATGGATCGTAAACTTGCAAAAATCGGACTTACATCCGTCTCACAAAGAAGTTTCTAGGCATGCTTCTAGACACTGAACTTCAGACAAAATTTCTTCCCCAAGAAACGGTAAATACACTTCTAGAGAAATTCAGGAAATTCTCCAAGAAAAAGGTGACGACCATACGAGAGGCAATGTCTGTCCTGGGATCAATGACATCTTGCATCCCGGCAGTACCGTGGTATCAAAGCCACTCCCGGACATTGCAGTCCCAGATCCTAAAGTCATGGAATCGGCTTCAGTCCTCTCTGGATAAGAAAATGACATTATCCAGTCAAGTGAAGGCATCTCTAAAATGGTGGGTAAACGAAAAGAACCTAACCAAAGTCTTCTCTGGTTTCCTCCCCAGGTGACAACATTAACCACAGATGCCAGTCAACAGGGCTCGGGCGCCCATGTACGAGGCCGGTACCTACAGGGATAATGGTCGAAAAGGATAAGTCTGTTCCTCCAATTTTTGAGAACTAAGGGCAAGGGAAGCTTTAAGACAAGCAGAGCATCAAATCTGCCAACAACACGTCAAAGTGTATTCAGACAATGTGACAACGGTGGCGTTTCTAAACCATCGGGGGGGACATCAGAAAAGATCTTTGGGCAGAACTGCATCTACAGTCCTTATCAGCAGTCCATCTAAAAGGCTCAAGCAACGTGGTGGCGGATTACCTCAGTCGCCATCGAATGCTACCAGGGGAATGGAGCCTCAGTCAAGCAGTATTCCAAAACCTCACAGAGAAATGGGGCACCCCAGAGATAGACCTATATTTGCTTCAAAGAGAAACAAAAAGGTAAAAAGATTCTTTTCCTTAAATCCACAGGACAATCCAGAACGGGTGGATGCTCTAGCCCAAAACTGGAATTTTCATCTAGCTTATGCATTCCCGCCATTCCCTCTACTGGGGAAGGCCCTTCACAAAATTCTAACAGGCCAAACGCAAGTTATCTTCATAGCCCCAGTTTGGCCGAGGAGGAGCTGGTTCTGTCTCCTAAGACGTCTGTCATTAGAAGATCCCATCATTCTTCCCTAGACACACGACCTTCTGACCCAAGGCCCGCTACATCATCAGGGATTAGAACAACTCCATCTGGCAGCGTGGCTTCTGAAAAGTCCTTCTTAGCCCGCAAAGGTCTCTCCCCTAAAGTCATAGACACTATGCTGAAAAGCAAAAAAGACGTAACCTCCACTATCTATCTTAAATACTGGAAGAAATTCTGTACTTGGTGTGGTGAGTCCCCTCCAGATCCTCTTAACCCAGACATTCCCCAAGTATTAGAATTTTTGCAAGACGACTTGGATAAGGGGCTAGCCCTCAGTACCCTAAAGGTACAGGTATCTGCATTAGGTTGTTTTTTTGATTCTCCCATTGCAGAACATAAGTGGGTTAAGAGTTTTTTTTCGTGCCATTTCCAGGATGAAGCCAAAAATCACTAATCTTACTCCTCCTTGGGACCTTACTTTGGTTCTCCAAGCCTTAACCCAAAATCCTTTTGAACCCATTGAGAAGCTATCAATGAGATTTTTAACTCTTAAAACTGTGTTTTTGATTGCTATCACCTCAGCAAGAATAGTCTGTGAAATCCAGGCATTGTCAGTGGAAGATCCTTACCTGACCATTTTAGATGATAAAATCATCCTTAAATTAAATCTGTCTTTTCTTCCCAAAATTGTAACAAATTTTCACAGATCGCAAGACATTGTGCTACCTTCCTTCTGTGATCCACCGAATAATGATAAAGAAGAAAAATTCCATTCCTTAGACGTTCGTAGGACTGTCATTACTTACCTAGAGGCTACAAGAGAATGGAGAAAAGATTCCAACTTACTGTTACAATTTCAAGGGCCTAATAAAGGTAAGAAGGCTTCCAAAGCCTCAATAGCAAGGTGGATGAAGTCTGCTATAACAGAAGCCTACAAGTCATCAGGTAAACAAATTCCAGAAAAACTTAAGGCCCATTCCACCACGGCAGTCTGTCTCCTGGGCAGAAAGATCAGCAGCTTCATTGGAGCAGATATGTAGAGCGGCAACCTGGTTATCACCGAATACGTTCTACAAACATTACGAGCTGAATGTGACAGCGTCTCAGGACATGGCGTTCGGACACAAAGTGTTACAGACTGTGGTCCCACCCTAAATGGATTATCTGGTATGTCTCCAGGTGGTGCTGTCATGAGGGACGCTCTGAAAAGCTGGAATTATTACTCACCGATAATTCATTTTTCATGAGTCCATCATGACAGCACCCATTTATTACCTGCCCGCAATGTATATTTATGTTGTGCTATGTTGGTAGTAATCTGTAAAGCGCTGAGGAGGTAAGGGGTGGGGCCCTTTTTAACCTCTTTTGCTTCCTGTTTCTATTAGGACCTATGGGGATCAATCTCCAGGTGGTGCTGTCATGATGGACTCATGAAAAACAAATTATCGGTGAGTAATAATTCCAGCTTTTAGGACAATAACTGTATCACCTGCCGAACAGACCCCAGGACAGATCGTGGATTAAAAGCAGCTCTCCGAAGGTACAAGCAGTTTGGGGGGAGTCAGATTGTGGGTACAGAGTCATTTTAAGTTGGTTGGTCTTGTATTGAAAATGAAAGGCCTATGGTTGTATCCATATTTTCCAGCAGCCCTAGGGCAGCAGCCACCTGTAATCAAATGCCAACCGATCAAACTCGAGTTGCGGTCATCTTCAGTCTTGTACCAACAAGACTCTCCTGCTATGGTTGCTCTTGATGCTAAATGAAACTTTTTGGCTGACATTTATTCAACTGTGTGAAACAAACTATACTCGCAACCGAGTTAGACTTTGACTCCACAGGCTCCTTCTCTGCATGTGTAAAACAAACTAGTATAAACTGCCTACCGCAACTAATTACAGGCAATCTTTCTGTTGTGGTAAAATAAAAGCTGAGCTGTGATTGGTTGCTATAAGCAATAAAGTTTCTACCCATCTGACTAGAAAAGTATGAATAGTCAACAAAAGTGTATAAACAAAAAACAGGGCTTAAGGTCTGCTAGTTCACTGATTTATTTTTATTTTTTCCCTAGGTTGTGTTGATGCGTGGGAACCTAAAGTCATCAGAGCTGGCATGGGAGCTCATTTTCGATTGCCGATAATCACCAGTATAGAATGGGACACAGTCTCTAACTATCTCTCAGAAGACACTAAGGTTTTTCTGGCAGATCACTTTTGGCAGAACCTCTCAAATGAGACCACATGTTCTACTAATAAAGCTATTGACTATGGCTGGATTTCTTCTGACCCCAGAAGGCAACATAAAATACAAGAAGATGACTATTATTCATCTAGTGACGAGGAAGAGGATGGAGAAGCAGAGATTCCTAATGTTCGTGTACAAAGATACGATGAACCATGGGCCAGGGGTCCCAGTGCACTTGTGATTGGGGGAGAGACACATGGACTGAGTTTGGAGTCATTACTGTTGGCTAAAGAAACAAGTGGCAGGAGACTATACATTCCTGTTGTGCCAGGTATCGACAGCCTAAATTCAGCTATGGCTGCTAGCATCCTCTTGTTTGAAGGGAGAAGACAGCTTATAACGGAAGGAAACAAAACTTATTAAAAAACATGAAGGTTATGGGAGTGAAAGACCTATAAAGGAAAATTACTGCATCCTTTCTACTATGTTCATTTTAAGGGGAATCTGTACTCTTTCGGCTGCCTAAACGACAAGTCACTAGAATGATCCCTATGGCCTTTTGTCCCGCTGGCCTTGATAGGCCCTTTTAAATACCCAAACAGTGAGATATTTATTAATCAAAGGTCATGGAATAGGGAAAAGACATACCAGGGCCCATGCCAATGACTTGTGGTTTGGCTAACATGTAAGCAATGACATAACATGTAAGCAATGACAGTTTCCCTTTAATGTGTCCTAAATAAAAGAGGTTTAGGTTCTATGGCTGAAGCACTAGACCTTATTTCCCAGATTCCACTCTGCCTGTATTAAAATGCCAATGGTTCTGTGTAGAAGACATTTCGCCCCTTAATTCTGCATGAAGTGTGTGTATTTATTTATCTGACATAGGAACCTTAAAGGGAATCAGTCACTAGGTTTATGGTGCCTTAAATGAGGGAAGTATCAATTAGTAACAGAAATCACATTCTGGTCATTCGTTCTTCTGATATGCAGGAGAATGAGCTTCATGCAGGACCACTCTGTCTGCTGATTTACAGTTGTCTGCCCAAATACAGTACAGGCAGACAACTGCCAATCAGAAGCTGAAAAGATAAATGTGAACAGCGCTCCAATGTGTGGGGTCTGCAAGACTTGGGTGAGTGCAGGGGAGTAATAGGAGGACTCTCACCTGGTGTGGTTGTGCAAATGCAAGGCACAACTCTCAATGCTCACATGTGTGTGGACCGCAGCCACTCCCAGAAACCAAACAGGTATTACCAGAAACATAAAACGTCCCCTCCAACCACTGGGTAAAATCGGGTGCTGGTCCAAGATAGGAAAAAATTCCAAAATGGAGATAAAAAAGTATGTATATTTATTAAAACACAACGCGTTTCGAAGTCGTGCTGACTTCTTAAGTGTATACACTTGAGAAAGAAGTCAGCACGACTTCGAAACGCGTTGTGTTTTAATAAATATACATACTTTATCTCCATTTTGGAATTTTTTCCTATCTTGGACCAGCGCCCGATTTTACCCAATGGTTGGAGTGGAGGTTTTATGTTTCTGGGAATCAGAAGCTGGTGGGCAGAGGAAGCTGGTACCCATGAATATTGAGGACTACTGAGCACACACACACAGTGGAGATGACTAGTTTACAGTGCTTGTTATTAAGGAGGATATCTCTTAATCTGCTGTACAGAGCAATGGTAGTGAATGCATCATTCAGTTTAGCATCTTTGTCACTAGTTTATGCTACCCTTAGATAGGCCAGCATAAACCTACTGGCAGTAGTAGTACAGGAGTATTTTTAAGACTGTATGGAACTGGCTCAGGAGCTAAAACAGCAGCTAGTTAGCTATTATCTTGCCCATTTAATGTTAGAAAATGCACACTGGGCCATTTTGGGTGTCTGATCAGCTAAACTACAGATATGTTACACACACCTCATGCACTGTTATATATACCTTTTTACTAAACAAGATGGGTATGCAGACTAAAATACAGCTCTAGCCTTAATGTTTAGAAACAGTAATTATCTATAGTGTTTAAAATAAGGAACACAAAAGCAGGCAAGACAAAGAGGCTGTAATGACATGGTAGGTTAAAGAATGGCCTCTGCAAGACCCAGGGGCTGGTTTTATACTAAATGTGGCCCTGGACAAAGTTGAAGGTGGGGCCCCAAATGCTGAAATATTGTAGCAGCAATTTAAGGTTCCCATACACTTTTTGGTGGTACCTGCTGCTCGTGGTGGGTTCGGCTATCAGTGTAAGGTGAATGGGGTTCTTTGTACAGTCCTCTGACATGATATCAGTGGACATATGGGGTTGGGCTTGATGGAAAATCAACATCCAACCTCTTTGTTCTCAGAGAGACAAGCCGTCATCAGATCTGTCTGGCTATGGCTTACCCCTCCTATAGAGAACACAGAAACGCTCAGCTGTGCCGATCATTCCTGTGTATGGGGAGGATGGGGCCAGATGAGATTTTATATATGTATATATATATATATATCTCATTAGTGATGTGTGTGCAGCCCTTGCTATATATAGTGAACAATGAAGATATATACTACCTGACCACATTCCCTGGTGTCCTCAGGCCTTGTCTGTGGGATCCCCCAGTCCCAGCTTTCACTTCTGGTCCTCTCTCTGAAGTGATCGGCCATTCAGCCAATCACTGGCCTTAACAAACAGACAAGGCCTGACGACACCGGGGAATGTGATCAGGTAAGTAACAGCTTTATTATGTTATACGCACAATCAGCAGACAATGATTTTTACACTTGCCAAAAGACAATGATCATTTGATTACTGTTGTCTCTATATACACAGAGCGATATCGGCTAGGTTAGGACAATTTTCGCTCCGTGTATTATGGCCCTTAGTCACATTGAGTCAATTCAGAAGGTTACATGCCGGGACTGCCGCTACATGTCAGCACCGCCGCTAGTGGTGTAAACACAAAAACTATCTATATGCATGGTTTTAAAAAATAAAAAAAAAAAAATCACTATATCAGGACCAAATATTACCTCCATACTGTTATTGATGAAAACATACTATGTATAGGCCAATATTACCACCATAAAGTGACCGCCCCATAATGACACTATATACACGCCAATATTAGCACCACACCATGACCGCAACATAATGATTCTATATACACTATATACAGACCAATATTACTACTATAGACTGACCATCACATAATGACTCTGTATACACTATATACAGACCAATTTTACCACCATAGACTGACCACTGCATAATGACACTATACACACTATATACAGACCAATATTACCGCCATAGACTGACCACTGCATAATGACTCTATATACACTATATACAGACCAATATTACTGCCATAGAATGATCACCACATAATGACTCTATATACACTATATACAGACCAATATCATGCTGCGGTCACTCTATGGCGGTAATAATGGTTTGTATAGTGTATATAGAGTCATTATGCATTATGTGGCGGTCAGTCTATGGCAGTAATATTGGTCTGTATATAGTGTATATATAGAGTCATTATGTGGCGGTCACTCTATGGCGGTAATAACTCTCTATACACACTATATACAGACCAATATTACCACCATAGACTGACCACTGCATAATGACTCTATATACACTATATACAGACCAATATTACCACCATAGACTGACCACTGCATAATGACTCTATATACACTATATACGGACCAATATTACCACCATACAGTGACCGCCACCTTATTTTTTTTCTCAATAAAATACACTGTGTTGCCTTAGTGACATCATCATACACTATACATAGGAGCTGCGGCCTCAGTGGTCACCAGAGAATGGCTGCAGCTCCTATATACAGTCTATTCACCTCAACACTTGGAGTCAGCAGTGCTTCTTATACACACACACACTAATATTATATATATATTTTATATATATATATATATATATATATATATATATATATATATATATATATATATATATATATACACACACACACACACACACACACTCTAACACATCCATAAAAACACATTATACAAATCCAAACCATCCAGCCCACACACTACACACATGACATGTAACAGACACTACATTCATCCATTATACACATAGCATTCATACACACACTACATGTACAGTATACTTACCCCCTCTAACAGCATGCTGGGTGTAGTTGTCCTTGTCCATGGCAGCAGCAGCAGGAGGAGGTTCTGCTCCTTACACTGCAGCCCTCTCCTCTATCGTCCCGACAGCTCCACACCAGGAAGAGAGAGGAAATCACATGGTACAGAAGGGAGGGGGAAGCTACACACTCCGGAGCAGAGCGTCCTGTAGCCTCTGTGTGACCCCTGATAGCAGCCATAAGCTGCAGCCAGAGATCAGTGACAGAGGCTGCAGGACGCTGTCTGTGCGCTCCTGCACCTAACAATCACTGTAACTGGGGCAGGGGGCCCCTGGGGGATGGGGGCCCTGGGCAACTGCCCTCTTTGCCCCCCCCTAACGCCGGCCCTGGCAAGACCCTCTATCTCCCCAGTGTACTTTTGAATTCCACCTTTAACTACCATTCAGTCACAGTGAACGGGTTCCATACATTTTTGTATCTCCGCAGCAGTCATGCAATGTAAACTAAAAAAATTTTGTGATAAGATGTTTCATTTGTTTCTCTCCCCACCTCAGTATGCTTTGGGGTTAACAGACATTTCATATAATCAATACTATTAGTATTAGTGATAGACAACATAAGTCAGTTTTGCTAAAGGAAATGTTTGGAAATTGTACAAATCATGTAAAATGAGATAAGGGGATGGGAACTTGAATCTCCTATAGCCTCATCCTAATGTCTTGGTTTATGTACGGTTATATTTCCTGGCGGGTTTAAGGGAATATGTCACTAAGTTTATGTAACCTTAAATGAGGGCAGCATAAACTAGTGACAGAAATGCTCAACAGATCGATGTTACTTTTTGTTCAACCATTCTCCTAATATGCAGGAGAATGGTATTCTTGCCACACCCCATCTCCCGCCTTCCAGCTGCTGATTGACAGTTCACTGCCTATACACAGCATGGAGAGATAACTGCCAATCAGCAGCTGGTCAGCTGATTCTTTTTGCTTTTCATGAATATCCAGGACTACCGGGCTCATGCACATAATGGAGAGGACTACTTATTGTCCATATTATTTAGGACGATATCTCAGAATTAGCTGCACAGAACAATGTAAGTAATACATCATTCTCTTCAGCTTCTGTCACTAGTTTATGCTACCTTTAGATAGGACGGCATAAACCTACTGACAGAGTCTCTTTAATATTGTCACTCACTTTCCATATAAGTTCTCAGTTCTCTTCGTAGGTTGCCTTCACACGTACCGGATCCACAGCGGATTTCACACTGCAAATTCGCAGCAAAATCTGCTGTGGATCCAGTGCCCATTCATCCCAGTGAGAATACAAACTCACGGCGGAACGGACATCCTGCTGCGTGTATGTAAATTAGCCCTCCCCGCTCCGGCTTGCTTTGGGGGTTTCCGGCTGGATGTCCCGCTCAGCCAATTAGTCGCTGCGGCAGGGCAGCACACTGATTGGCTGAGCGGGACGTCTAGCCGGGAACCTCCAAAGCAAGTCGGAGTGCGAAGCAGGTAATGTATGCTTTGGCCGGCGTGGGGTTAACTTACATACTCAATCCTGCTGCATGTATGTATTCTCAATGAGATGAATGGGCACTGGAGTCACTGTATAAAGGATTTCTTGGTGGTCTCACCCCTCGAAAATGCAAGTTACTGTTGGTGAACAGTGCTGTATGGGCGGGGCTTAACGGCTGTGGTACCATACATGTCGGTAGTAGTTAGGCAGCAGTGCCACCAACTGTCTCCTTGCTGTATTACATCAGTTAGGAAAAAGAAGAGTACTAGGTGAGCTGTGACAAAAGAATCAACCGAGGGGATTAAAGCTACAGGGTGCGTGAAAAGTGGAGCCTGCCCAAGGAGGTTGTGCGGTTATTGCAGAAGAAGCAGTGTATCAGACAGGGTGAGCCACTCAGTAGAGAGGAGACTGATCAGAGGAGAGAAACTGGAAAGTAAAGACTTGAGTTCATCTTGGCAGGAGTGGAGGGTAACATAGTCTCTTCTAGGTACTGACAAGCTGAGGGGTAATGCCTCGAGATACCCTTGGTCATTTCTAAGATCCAAAACATAGTGGCTTTTGGCTTGGCATGGATACTAATTTAAGGAGTCTAGTCTCATTGGTTAGTGACTATTCTCATAAAAGGGGTGATTCCATCTTTATCAAGGCTTCAAACACAGTAGTAACTCAACTTAGGCCATCAGCCATCTTTGAGGAACTGTACAGAAATTGGTTTGTAACCTAACATACCTTGAGAGCTGACTTATCTACCTGCACCTTACCAAGGGCGTCCCCGCCATATTGTCACCAATCGGACAGCAGTATTAGGAAGTTGGCCCCAGGGGGGAACCACAAAGGTCCACTACCCTGATCTCCATTACCACCAAACACTTAGGTGCCCCCCCCACCCAGGAGGGAGAGTGAAGGGAAGTGCCAGTGAGTAGAGTTATCCCCTGCAGAGACCCTCAGTATCCTGACCTGATAGCAGCTGAATTTTCAACCGCCAGAGTACCCCCTAAGGGTACATTTACATGTATAGGATCTGCTATAGATTTGTTGCTGTAGATACTGCATCAAATCTGCTGCAGATCCTGTACATATGAATGTACCCATAACCTCCCCCCCCAATGCTGTTTATGTAAGGGAAGTATCTTACTAATACAAAATGGCACTTACAATTGGGTGCTGTTTAGCAAACAGGAGCAGAATCTGTTTTGAGGCAGCTGTGTTCATGAACGTAACATACTCCCTCTCCTGTATCAAATTTGTAGTAGTCACAGTTTATTATATATGGTCTCTCGGCCCACGTCATTCCATTATGGTTCACAAAATTCCTCATTATATATGAACTGCTTATGACTTCAATTACGGGAAGTCTCTGTTCTTAGTCATAGCGACATAGACCTTAGTTACAAGTAGTTCTAAATGATAGTGTCTTCTTTGAGCAGGAGATATTGGATGCGGAAACAAGTACTAAATGTTAAACTGTTAAAATAAAAAAATAAAAATTACCCTGGTATACTAAACACAAGTAGTTTCCTGTTTTGGGAGGTAGTGGGAAGAGTTACAATGTTAAGGATTCCTAAAAATTTAATTTAAAGTGGAAAATGACATGTAATTCGGCATATTTTGTAAGGATGTTTGCTGTTAAAGTGGTGTTCCAGTCATAAAAAAGTTTTTATAACTTAGGGCCCTATTACACGAAACGTTAATCCTACGAATCAGACAGATTATCATTCCGTGTAATAGAGACATTAATAAGCCGATAAAACAATCAATCTACGGCTGATTGTTTCTTTAGGCCCAGACCTAAAACCATAAGCCGTCAACCGTGCACTGCTACGTGTAATAGCAATGCGGGAAATGGCGCTGGAACCGGGGAGGTAAGGGAACGTCATTCATCTTCATCCACCTCCTCCCTAGCCCAGAGTACCCCTTTAAATCATGGCGTGTGCCAATGGATGCTTCATGTACAGAGGTAATTACCCCCAGAGGTTTCTACAAAGCAATATGTAGGCTTTGCCATGTACCTGAGACCTTTTAAAAAAAAAAAAAAAAAGTTTAAACCTTAGCTACAGAAACACTGCCCAAACAATGGTCTTGGTTTTACATTATAGAAATATTAGAAAATTGTGGAGCTTTGAGGGCGCAGTGGTAAGAATGACCACAGGGCAATATTAGTAAAGCTTGAAAGAACATGTTAAAAATGTAGAGCATGTAAATACTGTTCTCGGTTTAGACTCTTTTCACACTGTGATTCTGCAGTGTTTGGCAGAGCTATATGTTAGGTATACTCCCCAATAGTGATGTCACAATGTTAAGGTTTTCAGTCTGATACTGATACCAACTTTATTATTGCAATACTCGATACCAATTTGATACTTATTAAAGTAAAGGGGGGGAAATGTATAGAGCAAGACTGGAAATGCGATAATTTTATAGTTTGGGCGATTGCGCGTGCAATAATACCAAATATATTTTGTTTTTTTTATTTTTAAAATGGCAAAAGTGGGGTGATTAGAACTTTTACCATAGTTTGAAAACTTTTTATTTTTACCCATTTTCTTAAGTTCCTATTAGGGACCTTTCATAATACATTCATAGATTGCTAATTCTGATCTATGCAGTGCTATAGTATAGCATAGATCAGTGCTCTGCGTGAGCCAAACTATTAGCAGAGACACACCGGCAGCCATGGAGGGTAAGCATAGACCTTAAGCTGTGATATGACCCATCGGCACCATGCAGTCACTTTGCGGGGGTGCCGATCGGACATCTAACAGGTACAGCACGTCATTCATCTATTTCAATGCTGCAGTTGCTTTACATTGCAACATTGAAAGGGCTATATGACTGCCACTAGCTGGATCACTAATGTCAGTCATTAGTAGAGATAAGCGAACCGGGTTCGGGTTCGAGTCCATCCAAACACGAACGATCGGCATTTGATTAGCGAGGGCTGCTGAACTTGCATAAAGCTCTAAGGTTGTCTGGAAAACATGGATACAGCCAATGACTATATCCATGTTTTCCACATAGCCTTAGGGCTTTATCCAAGTTCAGCAGTCACCGCTAATCAAATGCCAAAAGTTCGGGTTCGGATCGACTCGAGCATGCTCCAGGTTCGCGTATCTCTAGTCATTAGCAGTGGGGGTCTGCTACATATAGTAGCCAAACAAATACACATCCAGTTTACTGAAGTGGTTGGGGCTAGATTGGCATCTTTTCTCCAGTTGTAATATTTTGTCATGTTGTATAAATTATATTTACTTGTACCAGTGTAGCTGACAAGCTGAAGATGAGTTACAAATAGAGATGAGTGAACCTGGAGCATGCTCGAGTCAATCCGAACCCAAACTTTCGGCATCTGATTAGCGGTGGCTGCTGAAGTTGGATAAAGCCCTAAGACTATGTGGAAAACATGGATATAGTCATTGGCTGTATCCATGTTTTCCAGACAACCTTAGAGCTTTATCCAAGTTCAGCAGCCCCAGCTAATAAAAATGCTGATCGTTGGGGTTCGGATCGACTCGAACCCGGTTCGCTCATCTCTAGTAACAAACTGTCACATCCGCACACACACACCCTAGCTGTTAGGCAGTAGTGCCACCAGCAGTCTCCTACAGGAACTGCTTCTAGCTTGCTGGAAGGTTCTAGTAAGGGATGGAGCTATGTTAACCCCTTCAAGACAGAGCCCTTTGATGCACAAAAATCCGGGTCAAAATGCAATGTTCCTAGCCCGTTTTTTAAGGGCTAGTTGGGGTGTCATATTTTTTGCGCCATGATCTCCACTTTTAATAATATCATATTGGTGTAACAAAAAATTTTTGATCAAGTTTTTAAATTTTTTTTTTCTGATATAATTTTTAAAAAAATCAGCAATCCTGGTGGGGTTTTTTTTTGTGTTCATGCCGTCCACCGTGCGGGGACAATAATGTAATATTAATAGATCAGACAAGTCCGCAGGGTACGATATATAATGTTTATTTTTTTTTTTATACTTTTATTTTTATAATGGGCAAGGGGGTATATAAAACTTTTTATTGGGGGCAAGGGTATAAGGTTTTTTCTTAATACTTTTAAAAACTTTTTTTTAACACTTTTTTCACAGTAAAACATGCAATCATTAAATTGCATATACTGATCTATGCTATGCCATAGCATAACATAGATCAGTGTTATCAGCGATCTATGCCTAGAGCCTGCCTGAGAGCAGACTATGCACAGATAGCCGAACCAACAGGATGGAGGTAAGAGGCATGACTGCAAAGGTCCCGATCACTCAGGGACAGATGCAAAGACCACTCTGTCATCTTCCTTATAATCTAGTCTGCTGCACACATATAACATGGTATAAGGTTTCTTTTTCAATGGATCCAGCGGTATTGAATAGCAGAGAGGTCTTCAATATTTCATCCAGTAAACAAAACAGAAACCTCCCAAGCGGAGACCAAAATCACACTGTTGGACTGTGTTAAGGGGCCTATGGCTATATTTTATGTATAAAGTGGTGTGAAATTGGCCTTTGCTCTCAGCTGTGAGGTAGTTTTTTTTAACATTTAAAAGATGCAATGACAACTGTTATCCACTAGATGGCACATGTGAATACCAACTTTTAGAGCAGCTATCAAAGTAGTACGGTATATATATTATCCAGGGTGGCACCCAAGAAATTAACCTGGAGAAGGGGGTGTGAAGCTGCCTTTTGATTCCCAGTTCATCCTGTCCAACATAAGGACCAGTGATGGTAGTCATGGTCCATCCTCCTCCTTTTATCTAATAAGATGTGGACATTCAGGAGGTGAGCCCAGGATGGGATTAAAATTTTTAAAGGGTAAAGGAAAAGGAAGGGTAAAGGAAACCATCAATCCAGACATCTCTGGCGGAGGCTAAAATTCTTTGGATGTTGTAAGTGATTTGTTACATTTTAAATAGAGATGAGCGAACCGGGTTCGGGTTCGAGCCAATCCGAACCCGATCGTTCGGTATTTGATTAGCTGGGGCTGCTGAACTTGGATAAAGCTCTAAGGTTGTCTGGAAAACATGGATACAGCCAATGACTATATCCATGTTTTCCACATAGCCTTAGGGCTTTATCCAACTTCAGCAGCCCCCGCTAATCAAATGCCGAAAGTTCGGGTTCGGATCGACTCGAGCATGCTCGAGTTTCGCTCATTCGCTAGAGATTAGCAAATTTACAGTAGGATCGAATCAAGACTTTGGCTTCAAAAATCTGTCAGATAAATCTCTGTGTAAACGCACCATTTAGTTCGTTCATTAATTTTTCACCATATCCTGATTGTTGACTGTTCCATGTGTAAATATAGATACACGTATAGAAACGTTGAGAAACATGTATTAATGTCTATTCACATCCATAAAGTTGCACATTTTTGCACCAAGCCCTGCGGGGGAGGGGGCTCAGCATTGCGCAAAGAAAGGTGGGTCCTCTCTATGCACAAGATCTAAATTAACTTTGCAGCCAGGCATATAATTACCAAGGCTCCAGTCTTACTTAAAGGGGTTTCCAGCGCTACAAAAACATGGCCACTTTTCCCCCTACTGTTGTCTCCAGGCCAGGTGTGGTTTGCAATTAAGCTCTATTTACTTAAATGGAACTGAGTTTCAAAACCCCACTTAATCTGGAGACAACAGTAGGGGGAAAGTGGCCATGTTTTTGTAGCGCTGGATAACCACTTTAAGGACATCCTGCCCAGGAAGACATTTGTCATTCTTCTCTCGGGACTACCATCTGTCCTATCTTTTTGTGCAACTCTTCTTTTGCCTGCATAGTTTGCTGTCCGACATAGTCTCTGATCAAGGAGTACAGTTTACTTCCAGATTCTGAAGGGTGCTCTGATTACTAAAAATCAACTTGGACTACTCCTCTGGTTACCACCCACAGCTCAATGGCCAACGGGTAGAACGGGTGAACCAGACCGAGAAGAATTCAAAGGACTGGGCACAACTGTTCTCTTTCAATAAGAATTCAGGGGAATCTTCTGGATCTTCGCCTTCCTACACAGTGTTTGGGACGGGAAGTGGGAGGAACAGATGTTGTCCAACGTCTACTGAGGTTCTAGCAGCCAATTCCTCATTCATTGTACATAACATATGTTGGCCCTGTGCTCAAAGGAGCTTTCTTTTAAAGCAGATGAGAAGATTTCCCAACATACACCTTCATTTTTGTTTGGCTGGAAACCTCTGCATTGAAAGGGAAATCTCTATACAGTTAAAAAAAAATGTATATTTACATAGCCAGTTGGGAGCCAAAAGGACACGTAAGGCCTCTGTCAAGTGAACATGGGCCTATGAATATGTTGGATGTATGTGCCAGGATCATACATTAAGAGGCAGTGTGAACACTTATAGCATATATAGTTCTATTTTTATTTTTTTTTATATATAATTTGGGCTATTATTTATCACCTGTGATTTTTGTTACCTTGATAAAGTAGATTTTAGCAGTGTGTGTTGCCACATATTTTTTAAAGCCGTATAATGGCCATGTAAGTCTAAAAAAAACAAAAACATTCGGCCATTATGTTTACCATTTCATTTAATTTAACTGGAAAAGGTCTATGAAATTAAAGGAAATTTGTTACTTCTAAAATGCATATGCATTAGAGATGAGCGAACCTGGAGCATGCTCGAGTCCACCCGAACTTTCAGCATTTGATTAGCGGTGGCTGCTGAAGTTGGATAAAGCCCTAAGGCTATGTGGAAAACATGGATATAGTCATTGGCTGTATCCATGTTTTTCCAGACAACCTTAGAGCTTTATCCAAGTTCAGCAGCCCCAGCTAATCAAATGCCGAAAGTTCGGGTTCGGATCGACTCGAACCCGAACCCGGTTCGCTCATCTCTAATATGCATTTAAAGATACCACAGCTGCATATATTGCAACAGCACTTTAGTATGTCTAGCCCGCTGCTCCAAACCCCGCAAAAAGAGCATTTTATTGCCGTTTCAAAGTGGCAAAAAAGGAGTGTGACACCTCTCCATCTGCGTCACACTGCTTAGTCCTGCCTATCCCTTAGAAAGCCCTGCTCATGAATCATCAAGGCCGGGGACAGACTGGACAATGCAATGCAAATGGAGAAGCATTACGAGTAGAACACTTCTGCGGCGTGTTTTCAGTGTCCCTTTAAATGGGATATTCCCATCTTAACGTGTTATCCCCTATTCTAAGGATAGACTATAACTAAATCAGTTGGGCTCTGACCACCGAGACCTCTACTGTTACCAAGAATGGGGACACAACTGCTCCCGCAATTGTGCGCGGCCAGTACTCCATTCTCTATGGGGCTACCAAACATTTCTATGCACTGGATTAGGGAAATGTTGTGTGCCCCCCGATTTTAAATACTCAGATTTTCGTGTTACATACAGTACATAAATAGCAGCAACATGAACAACTTCAAAGCTTCAGACTTCAGATATAACAACTATGCATGGAATTAATGACACATAAGACCACTTTATTGAAACCATTTTATCGGTTTGTCTAGGGAACACAGTAACCAATACCTGGAATCATCAATCTATTCTATATGGTTTGGCATGGAGGATCGGTGGGACTGGTCAAGCAGTCAGGCATATCACTTCTAGTAGTGTCACAACACAATTTAGACCATCCATCCTGTTAACATTATTGATTTGGTGAGGAAAAACAAAAACAGCAGAGCAGACTTGTCAAAAACATTTCCACTCACCACATTACATTCACTTACTTACCTTGATCAATGCAAGGTACAAAAAAAATAATATATATATATATAACAAATAGTGCCAATATGTGCGGTTGAGGAGGACATATGTTTGCATCACTCAGGCAGAAGTTCTGGTTAACATTCCAAGTATTTTGTGTAAAGATTATGATGATGAGTGGACCTTAATAAATCTTAGAAATGTTAGGCCCTAAACATGTTACTCAAGGCCATAGTTTTGGCATTCATCACCCAAAGGTTATCTGTTTAATGGATACCTGGGCAAGCTCCAGTTACATCACTGTCCATTTATATAGCAGAAATAAAAATCCTCCCATTCCTTCCTCTAAGCTACCCTCAGAAAGACAGACACACATTTTCTATATTAAAGTGGACCTGTCAACAGGAAAACAAGTGTTAATAAGCCCATTACTAAATAGATCCTCTCATCTGGATTCTGGACATACAGGGGGCATTCCCCAGCACGGCATGAGCACAGGCTTTCTTATTCACATTATTTTACAGAAACTAGAAGGCATGGGCTGGCCTTACCTGGGCTTTTGCTGTGCTAGGGAATGCCCCCGGTACTTTTGGGCCTCATTTACATACTAATATAAAGGCCTATTGTTTTGCACTGGAAAAAAAACTAAAAAAAAAAAAAATGACTATTGCTGACTGGTCCACTTTAAAATGTGTATTGGGTGGCGGTCAACAGTACCACCACCCTGGCCGGCATGAGGGACGGCTGGAGCGGTTCGTCCGGCCTCCCGAAGATGTCGGCTGGGGTCGACAGTAATGCGGTGAGTATAATGCACCGCACTTTCAGGGTGGGGGCCCTTCACTTA
The DNA here is from genome assembly GCF_027789765.1 of Dendropsophus ebraccatus. NCBI lineage: Eukaryota > Metazoa > Chordata > Amphibia > Anura > Hylidae > Dendropsophus > Dendropsophus ebraccatus. The sequence continues at coordinate 127,367,347 of NC_091458.1, forward strand.
CATAACACACATTACAAAGTTGTATAACTTTGTAATGTGTGTTATTTTGTGAATAAATGTTTTGGCCGCACTACCCCTTTAAGGAAGGTGCAATGATATAACCGTCTACTATATATAAACAATTTCCACATACCGATCACACGTAAATGGACAGTTTCATAACTGGACTTTCCCCAGGTCTCCTCTCTAGGAGTGAGAATGAACCCAGACGTGCTTGAGGTTCACTTATCTCCACTTGGGATTTCTAAATCCAATATAAGGCCAAAATGAATGATGAACACGGACTTGCAGTTCTGCAGTTCTGTTCACAGAGGATTTACCCGGGATTAACAAAACATGAAATGAATGAAATACAAAACAGAAAATATAAGTTATACCCACAAATGATTATAGGTTTGTGCTTTACATAGAAAAGGTGAACTTTTGGTGATCTCACTAGTAGAAAAAATGGCAAGCTTGTTAGAAATCGGTAGGAGGGTAGAAAGCCAGGCAAGTCATGGGCACAGTACTGCTAATACCATTCAAACATGAGCACTGAATACTGATGTGGAAATCCCAGTTCACGATACACAAAGCTTCGGAACATTCCCCCACAAAAAAAGCAAAGGAAACAGATACTGTATAAAACTGCATGTGAAAAACAAAAAAACAGGAGAATGCATAATAAATGTAGTGAGAACCTGGTGGTAACAACTCTAGTTCTAAAAAAAAAAAAAAAAAAAAAACAAAAAACCATTTACTACAAACCCAGTTATAATAAGGAACCCAAATTTAAGAATTTCTCATTGGTCTACGGCTGATGACTAAAGTGGCGGATACAAATCCAGGCTCGGCATACGAAGTGCTGATGGTGCTGTACATGGTGACACTTTCTGTAGAGGCATTTGGCAACGGACAGTTCGGGTAGAGGATCAGTTTTTAAAACCAAGACACAAAAGGCACCTTGACAAGGCGTTCTCTGGAGAGATAATACGTTAAAATCCATATGGTAAGAGGGTAAGCAGTTGTGTTCTTAAATAATAATTTTATGCAAGGCATGAATACTGATCAAGATTTTGTTAAATTGGCTCTGGTTTCAGTTTTTCTGCTAGGAAGTCGTTGACAAAATTCTCCACAATATCCGGCGTTATTTCCTCCACATCCATGACATACTTTGCTCGGGCAGACATATCTAGTATGGTCAGCAGAGGTGCGGCTTCTGGGAGGTTAGTGAAATCCCGCAGGGAGTCCGTCATGTCATCCTGAAAGCATAAACACACATTATTTCCCGCAGTCAGGTATTTCTTATTGTTGTGATATGTTTGATCTTGTATAGACACGTCAAGCATAGAACAGCAAGGAAAGACTACATCTCATCCACTGCCTTACTACACATTACAATGTTTTACCATTCAGTGCATAAACTCAACCTCATAAAAGATCACAGCTTTATGGTGCGGACACCACTAAAGCCACTGAAAAAATTACTTCCAAAAGGCCTGTATTCCAGTCCCCTGGAGAAGCCCTCATCCTCCATCTCCAGTTGGCTCACAGCTCAGCTCTCTCCCCCCCCCCCCCCCACCTTTATTTCTCTCTTCTATCCTTTCCCCCTTTTCTCTAGTTCCCCTTTTCCCAGCTTCCATAGATTGGGGCCTGGCCCCTATCAGTGATGCCGACTACTGTTCTTATAAAGTGTATTTAGCCCTCTGACAGGTTACTCTTATTCTGATATTGTCTCGTCATTGAACCCTATTGCCTGGGCCTTCCTTAGGTTTGTTGTGTTCTGAATATATATGTTTATTAAATTCAGAATTAAAAGAAAAAGAAGTCAGAATACAGCAAATTTAAAGGGGTAGGTTCAGCCAAAAAAAAAAAAAAAATCAACTGGTGCCAGAAAGTGCCAGAGATTTGTAATTTACTTCTATTAAAAAAATCTCAAAATTTCCAGTACTTATCAGCTGCTATATGCTCTACAGGAAGTGAGCTTTTCCTTCCAATCTGACAGTGCTCTTTGCTGCCACCTCTGTTTCTGACAGGAACTGTCAAGAGTAGTAGCAAATCTCCATAGAAAACCTCTCCTGCTCTCCTGACTGGAAAGAATATCAATTCCTGCAGGATATACAGCAGCTGAACTGGAAGATTTGAGAAAAAAGATATTATTTTTTTTTATTTTTTTTTGCTGAACTACCCCTTTAAAGCGGCACTATCAGCAGATTACCTGAGAAGAGCAGGGCTGCTACTAAATCTTGTCTTCTGCCCCGCATTCGTACGATAGCTCCTAATTGCCCCTATGCTAATGAGGGGTTTAGGTTCAATGAGCTGCACAGAAATGAAGCGGTGCTAGAGCGGTGGACACTTGTGTGTTACGCTGGGTTCACATGCGTTTTTGCAATCCACTTTTACAATCCGTTTTTTTGCAAAAAACGGATGAAAAAAAACTGATGCATTTGTGTGCATCCGTTTTGATCCGTTTTTCCATTGTAAAAAAAACGGATCTGGTTTTTTTGACAGACACAGAAACGTAGCTGACACTATTTTTGTGTTAGTTAAAAAAAACGGATCCGTTTTGATCCCTTTTTTTACAATGGAAGTCAATGGAAAAACGAATCAAAACGGATGCACACAAATGCATCTGTTTTTTTTTCATCAGTTTTTCATCCGTTTTTTTGCAAAAACGGATGAAAAAAACAGATTGCAAAAATGCAGTGTGAACCTAGCCTTAGTGTGCATAGTGTGGTGTGCCCTTTTCCCCACTTTGTTGCGAAGAAACTGAAAATGTAAAGTAGCTGCCAAAATGGCCACTACATAACAGGTAAACGGCAGTCACATTTCTGATTCCTCCAGAAACCATGTTATGTTCATGACTCTCTTAGGCTAGGTTCACACTGCGTTTTCAGCATCCGTTTAACTGATCCGTTTTTTGCAAAAAACGGATTGATCCGTTTTCCCATTGGCTTCCATTATAAAACAAAAAAAACCGGATCAAAACGAATGCGTTTTTTTTTACGCACAATAAAGTACTGTTGACACTACTTTTTTGACCGTTGAAAAAAACGGATCCGTTAAACGGATTGCAAAAATGCAGTGTGAACCCACCCTTACTGGCAAAGCAGCAATACTGGCTGATCAGCTTTACATATTAGTCCTCATTGCTAAAATCTAGCAACACATTACCCAACAAATATTTTTTAGTTTGTACTTTGTACATTTTTTATCTTTAGATTTTCAAACAAACAAGGCACCGTTTTGGCAGAAAAGAAGAGACTCCACCACCAACGCTGCTCTGGACAGTTCCTGTTTCGGACAGAGATGTCAGCAGAGAGCGCTCTGTCAGACTGAAAAGAAAACAACATTTCCTGCAGGACATACAGCAGCTGATAAGCATGGGGAGACTTGAGATTTTTAAATAGAAGTAAATTACAAATCTATATAAACTTAATGAAAACAGATGATTTGAAAGAAAAAGATTCTTTGCTGGTTAACCCCTTTAAAAAAGTCAACAACATAGATTGCTCTTTGCTGGCTAACATCTATGGCCTTCGCCGGCTTATAGAAACCGGAGGCCACTAGATATAGAGAGGGCTTGAGTCCTAAGCCCTCTTTAAACCTCTTTGCTGACACCATGATACACATGGTCGTTAAGGTATTCATCAGGTATACATGAAGCTCCATGAAATAGACATGACATGTCCCATGGAAACATTACTGTACAATACTGATCTGCAAGCTTCATCCATTCAGATCTCTTTGTTTTAGTATCAGCTTTTTATTATAATGCATTACAGACAGAACAGAACGTTTAAGGGCCGCAATTACACGACCCGATTAGAAGGAATAAACAACTGAACTGAACTGACAGGTCAGCGATTGCTTCCTCCTCCGTGGATCAGAGAGGGCCGCTAGGGGGCTGCCCATTAAAGGGAGCAGGATTTTGCAACCTGTTGAAAGACCATCATTAGCCAACATCGTGCATGTTGGCTAATCATGGTCTTTTAACAGGCACTATTACACCAAATGATCGGAACGGCCAGTAATTGGCCAAGTATGGCCGATAATCGTTTGGTGTATTAGGGCCCTTCAGAAATGGTCCTTTTACACAGCCGATTACTGGCCAGGAGCGTCACTACAAATGCTCCTGCAGGTGATATTCAGCCTGGGCAGACGCCCGATTATCGGCTGACTGCATCTCTTGAGCCTACCTAAAAATGTATCTTTAACGACTGCACACTTGAGCTTTGTTATGTTATAGATACCAGACACGCTGCTTGTGATCCGACATCTTGTTCTTCGGCAGCTGCTATAACTTCAGAATCTAGAATATCAAAGCCGAAGGAGGCGGGGCCTAAAGAAACAGTCGTTGTGAGGACCAGAAAACCAGATACTGGATCAGAAACAGCGTGGCTGGTATAGGCTGCTGCTTGTGATCTGGACACTGAAAGCACAGATCTATCCATATCCGTATTATCAGTTTCCAGGGCTGCATGAACAATACAAGCATCATTCATGCAGCCCATCAACTAGATTTCTTGTGCTGTGTAAACGAGCCACCTATCTCGGCCAAAAATCTGCATGTTTAAAAGGACCTTTAGTTAGTTTTAAGCCTAGTAGTGAGAATTAAAACTGTAAGATTTTAGTATCATTTTATAATATAGATAGTGAAATGGGAAATGTTTATTTTTCCCCCTGTATTTATTAGCAGAACAAAGTTAACCTAAGTATAACGCAACAATTTTTTTTTTATAATTACATTCAGAAGGTGTCCATAGGCTTCAAATCACATTTGACAATGCTGACTGTATAAAACAAATCTATAATGCTGAACTTGCAATCGCGCTTCTTTTCACTAGAGGGTATCAGCAGCCACGTTCTCTGACTAGACAAGGGGCAGTGCCAGGACAGTACTCTGAAAGCCGAGAACATGGTGAGAGGCAGAGAACAGGAAATTCCAGGATAAAGTACGTAGATATACAGACAACACCTCTATGGGGGATGTAATGGGCTTTGTGCCAGTTCAAATGCCATATTTCAATAAGGATTGCTTTGTACAACTTGTGCTTTATTCAGCTTGCCCTTCAAAAAGTGATGGATGTTCAGCTTTTAGAGCGTCTGCAAATTAGTTACAGAATTCAACACTAGAACACAATAAAACACACACACACGCTTTGTGTAGCAATGTGTGTTCCCAGCAGCAAACTGTGAGAAGCCGCCGATTTGTTTACTGTGTCTTCTAAACAATGACGGCATCCACAGCTCAGTGCCATCTGCATTATCAGGGCATGGCAAGCCGGCAAATAATGCTGCTATTCTAGAAAGCACGGCTGCTCTAGTCAGATCATGTCAGTGCCAGGGGATTATCACATATCACTACAGCCCATAGAGAATACACTGTTTAGTCTATTATTCGGACGTTATATAGAGCTCTTTTTTTTTCCCAATGTGGGCACACTCTATCCTGCATGCAGTATACAGGATTCCACTAAGGTTTCTATACGGTCACAGACTAGGAATACCTAAATTATAGCTGTAACACATATTCCACCATTAAGTCCTGCTGTACTTGTAAACATTTGGATAAAAAGGGACTGTCCTTATAAGACATTTTAAGACCCACAGTGTCCTGCCCACAATCATGTACTGTGTATGGAGCCTGAACCACATCCAGTCCGTATAATAGCTTGCCCTATTTCATTGCTATCTGGGCTTCAGGCAAATGCATGGGCATTAGAATCCACGGTCATGTGCACTGGCCCATAGAATACAATGGGCCTGAATTCTGTCCGAAAATGCAGATGTTTGTAAGAGGCTTAAGCTAGATATCATATTGTAATTTACAGGAGAAGTACGGAGATATATTTAAGTATTGTATTGCCCCCCAAAAGTTATACAAATCCCCAATATACACTTATTATGGGAAATGCACATAAAGTGTTTTTTTCCCTGCACCTACTACTGCATCAAGGCTTCACTTCCTGGATAACATGGTGATGTCACTTCCTGGATAATGTGGTGATGTCACGACCCGACTCCCAGAGCTGTGCGGGCTGTGGCTGCTGGAGAGGATGATGGCAGGGGGACACTGAGGGACACAGGGCACTGGAGGGACACTGAGAATCCCTCTGCCATCATCCTTTCCAGCATCCTCTTGATGCAGTAGTAAGTGCAGGGAAAAAGCACTTTATAAGCATTTCCCATAATAAGTGTATATTGGGGATTTGTATAACTTTTGGGGGGCAATACAATACTTTAATAGAAATTTTCTTCAAACTTCTCCTTTAATTGAATATCAACAATCTGACATCACATTTGAGTTAAAGGGGTACCCCAGCAAAACTTTTGTTTTGAATCAACTGGTTTCAAAAAGTTATACAGATTTGTGCAGCTGCTGTACGTCCTGCAGAAAGTCGTGTTCTCTTTCTAGTTTGACACAGTGCTCTCTGCTGCCACCTCTGTCCATGTCAGGAACTGTCCAGAGCAGTAGCATTTCCCCATAGAAAACCTCTCCTGCTCTGGACAGTTCCTGTCACAGACAGAGGAGGCAGCAGAGAGCACTATGTCAGACTAGAAAGTAAACACCATTTCCTGAAGGACATACAGCAGCTGATAAGTATGGGAAGACTTGAGATTTTGAAGTAAATTACATATCTAAATAACTTTCCGAAACCAGTTGATTTAAGGAGAAGAAAATGTTTCCCCCTTAATCATGTGATCGCTATCTTCCAATATAAGAACTCTGTGAGCACAGTATTAGCTGTCACAGGAAAACTGGGTGTGGTGCTCTGTTCACACCACACTATTTTATATGTTAACTTTAAATTTTTAAAAGTTAAAAAATTACTTTATTCATGAAGAATTACACAGGATTTGGATATAAAGTGGATAACTAAAGTATATATAATGGTCGCACCCTTTCCTTCCAAAAAAGCAGCATGACTCCATAAAAATGTACAAACTCCTGCAGCATGTGTGGAAAGCATTCAGCTGTCATGCTGTGTCACTGCCCTCATCCTATACTCCTCTTTCACCTGCTGCATTCTATCATGTAGAGTTTACAGTGCCCAGGCCAGTCTGCTCACATCTCCTAATAATATGGGTCACTTATGCAACAAGTACAATTTCAAGGATTTATATAACACAGAAAGCTATTTAGAGATACATGAAATGAATCTTGTATCAGTGTGTGCCATAAAATGTAACTGGCCTAACCGTCTACACTCATTCCGACCTATTCCTTCTGTATGATAGTTCGATTTCACAAGCCAATAGGCCAACTACAGTCATGGCCAAAAGTTTTGAGAATGATACAAATATAAATTTTTACAAAGTCTACTGCTTCAGTTTTTAAAATGGCAATTTGCGTATACTCCAGAATGTTATAAAGAGTGATCAGCTTAACAGCAATTACTTGCAAAGTCAATATTTGCCAAGAAAATGAACTTTATCCCCCAAAACACATTTCAACATTATTGCAGCCCTGCCTTAAAAGAACCAGCTAACATAGTTTCTCCATCGATTGCTCCATTAACACAGATGTGGGTGTTGATGAGGACAGGGCTGGAGATCAATCTGTCATGATTAAGTAAGAATGACACCACTGGAGACTGTAAAAGGAGGCTGGTGCTTGGCATCATTGTTTCTCTTCTGTTAACCATGGTTATCTCTAAAGAAACACGTGCAGTCATCATTGCACTGCACAAAAATGGCCTAACAAGGAAGAGTATTGCAGCTAGAAAGACTGCACCTCAGTCAACAATTTATTGCATCATCAAGAACTTCAGGGAGACAGGATCCATTGTTGCCAAAAAGGCTCCAGGGCGCCCAAGAAAGACCAGGATCGGGCTACCAGCTTGCTCAAGAATGGCAGCAGGCAGGTGTGAGTGCATCTGCACGCACTGTGAGGGGGAGACTCTTGAAGCAAGGCCTGGTCTCAAGGAGGGCAGCAAAGAAGCCACTTCTCTCCAGAAAAAACATCAGGGACAGACTGATATTCTGCAAAAGGTACAGGGAGTGGACTGCTGAGGACTGGGGTAAAGTAATTTTCTCTGATGAATCCCCTTTCCGATTGTTTGGACATCTGGAAAACAGCTTATTCGGAGAAGACGAGGTGAGCGCTACCACCAGTCTTGTCTCATGCCAACTGTAAAGCATCCTGAAACCATTCATATGTGGGGTTTCTTCTCAGCCAAGGGAATGGGCTCCCTCATGGTCTTGCCTAAAAACACAGCCATGAATAAAGAATGGTACCAGAATGTCCTCCAAGAGCAACTTCTCCCAACCGTCCAAGAGAAGTTTGGTGATCAACAATGCCTTTTCCAGCATGATGGAGCACCTTGCCATAAAGCAAAGGTGATAACTAAATGGCTCAGGGAACAAAACAGAGATTGTGGGTCCATGGCCTGGAAACTCCCCAGATCTTAATCCCATTGAGAACTTTTGGTCAATCATCAAGAGACTGTTGGACAAACAAAAACCAACAAATTCTGACAAAATGCAAGCATTGATTGTACAAGAATGGACTGCTATCAGTCAGGATTTGGTCCAGAAGTTGATTGAGAGCAGCCAGGGAGAATTGCAGAGGTCCTGAAGAAGAAGGGTCAACACTGCAAATATTGACTTGCTGCATTAACTCATTCTAACTGTCAATATAAGCTTTTGTTACTCATATGATTGCAATTATATTTCTGTATGTGATAAAAACATCTAACAAACACACATAAAAACCAGAGGGCAGCAGATGTGATGTGAAAATATAATATTTGAGTAATTCTCAAAACTTTTGGCTTTTCATGACTGTACAGGGCTGAAATAAAGAACTAAGATCAGCAAATGACCTGTTAAAGTCAAAACAACAGGAGGAATCAGTCAAATGACTATCTTTCTTCAAAAATTTCTTCACTCACCTATATAAAATAGGAAATAGAAAATAGAAATAGGAAATAGAAAAGGTGCCTATGCTAACCAGAATTCAGCTTATTCTTCTAAGGCTAAAGGAGAATTCCGGCCAAAACATATTTAAAGTGATATTGTGAACCCCTTACTCTATGTGTGGTTCACAAGCTTAGATGCTGAACATACACTATATACTTGTATAACACTTGTTACTTGTCCGTGAAGCCCCACCGAGGTGACACTGTCCTCTGATAAAATTAAGTGTGCGCTTGGGGAGAGAGCAGGCTGTGCCCAGGGAGGAAGGGCACAGCCTGCTCTCTCCCCAAGAGCAAAGCGACATGGCTTTCGGGAGAAGTAAATGAAGGTCTGGACGGCAGGTCGGCTACACGGCAGCAGAGACAGAGCATGAGCTGACAGGTCTGATGGAGAAGAGCTGATGAGAGCAGCACCCCCAGCAGTCGTTTATCTGCACAATACAGATAATGACAGCTCCGGTGCCGGGACGGGAGAGAGACCACCGGGATGATAATGAGTGACATGTCACATCATCCCGGTGGTCTCTCCTGTCCCGAACCAGAGCTGTTACCGGAGGTTACCCTGCCTCACACTCACGTCCCTGCAGAGCCCAGCCCGCACCTCTGTATGAGACAGTGGGCCATTTTTGCTAGGAATAGAAGACATAAAGCTGTAGTACATGAAGAAATAAAGCACTATGGGGGAGATTTATCAAACTGGTGTAAAGTAGAATTGTCTCAGTTGCCCCTAGCAACCAATCAGATTCCACTTTTCATTCCTCACAGAGACTTAGAAAAATGAAAGGTTGCTAGGGGCAACTAAGACAATTCTACTTTACACCAGTTTAATAAATCTCCCCCTATATGTGCATTTCCCATAATTAGTGTGTATTGAGAATCGGTATAATTTTTGCTGGGCAATAACATACATAAATGTATGTTTTGGCCAGACTTCTCCTTTAAATATAAGCAGCTAAGTGGTTGTCATGTGTCATCCTCTTTTTTTCTTCGTATAGATTTTGCTAAATCTATACAAATCTCTTCATGACAACATCAAACATCAGAAGAAGAAATTGTATTACTGTAATACGGCAGCCTCAGGCTTCAGTCTTGTAACTTCAAGTCCTTACCACTATTACTTTTTATACAGTTGAAACTGTGAAGCTTTAAGAATTTCCTATATTTCTGCTTAAATCTGACCTTAAAACTACAGAATTTCACACTGAAGAGCCAAATCAAACAGATGGTCATTTATTTTCTGAGTAAAATTATGCTTTTTTCGTATACGTGTAGGTGTCAAATGCATGCAAACCTTTCGGCTGTGTTCATACATTGCAGTTTCACTGTTGTATGTTGGGGTACTGCATCATTTTAGGTGAAATGCGCAGTACTTTGACAATTTCAACGTGTATGAACACAGACTTAGGATTTACAGAGGTTTGTGGAAATGTATCATGTCCCAAACCAAGAAGATTTCTGAGGATCTCAGAAAAAAATTCCACAAACTTTCATGCACCACTACAGCTCTTCTTTAGGCTATGTTCCCACTTCAGGAACATAGCGGTGAAAGGCGGCCGCCTCGTAAAAGACGGCCGCTAATAATGATCATGATTATTAGCTGCCGTATATATTACGAGACATCTGCCTTTTCTTGCTGTCGTTCCGAGGTAGAAAATAGCCTCAATATGAATCTTCTTGTTAAGTGACTTTATACCATATATTATGTCAGGACGCAGCGCAGCAGCACAGATAAGCAAGCACTGACAACAAGCGAGAGCTCCAGGTTGGATGGAGATGAAGTGAGGACACTGAAGATGCGGCATGGTCGCCTGTTAGTCACATTATTGTCTAGCAGCATGACTCTGTAATCCTGGTAAGACATATAATGCGTTCCTCCTACTTTTAAAATAATTTTCTCTATAGTTGGACTGTACAGCTGAAGAGAAACAGATGCAGACAGTAATATAAAATCATTCCTATGCTGACTGAATAATGTGATAGATAACAGACATAGGAAAGGGAAAAGAGCTCATCCTATGCTATTAACGCCAATTCTTGTCTGTAAACTATTAGCATTTGGTGAAGAAAAGGCGCAGGTTTATCTACAATGTCACAGAATATGTACAATATTAATCAGACGTTCACACGCCAAAGAACACATTCAAGTACTGCATATAGTACAGCAACAATGTACCGTAAATTAGGGCTGGGCAATAAGGCCAAAAAATAAAAATCTTGATTTTTTTTTTTTTCAAAGATTTTGGAGGATTCTTAATTTAAATCTTGATTTATTTATTTTTGCTAAATAAACAGAACATTTTCCTCCTTCCAGCCTCAGATGCTATTTTAATGGTGCTAGAGGCAGCAACTGTATTGTTTTCCACTGTAACAGTGCCCCTGCTTAGCCCCCATGCAGTAGACAAGCCCCCTCTGCACCCCAAATAAGTAGTTTTGCCTAATATGTGCCACTATTTGCTCCCATAGGTATAGTAGTAGAGGTATAGTGGTTAAGGGGTGTAGTAGTGGAGGTATAGATGAGGGGTGTAGTAGTACAGGTATAGATGAGGAATGTAGTAGCAAAACAGATACAGATGAGGGGTGTAGTGGTACCAGTATAGTAGCTGGTGTGGGGCTGGGGTGCAGTACTGACTCCTCCCCCTGCTCTACCTCTGGTCCCGGGGACTCAATAGGGCCCGGCTGCTGCTGCGGTGGGGATAAAGAGGACACTGTAGCACTGAATCCAGCAAAGGGTGCTCTCTCTCCCCTCAGCTGGAGGCCGCCACTAAAAACACCTTCCGCCCGCATCGGGGGTCACTGTGGCCCTGCACCTTGGGAACGTGCCCCTTGGCTGCATGGTCCTGCCTGGCCAAGCTGGGGCAAGTCATGCTGTGGCTCTCCCGCTGGATGGAAAATTTCTCCTGGCAGGGCAGAGCACACAGTGTTTTTTTTTTTTTTGTGTGTGAAAATTTACGATTTTCAAATAAGAATTCAATTCAGATGATTGCCTAGCCCTACCGTAAACTGAAATATTTTAACTGCCACAATGCAACCAGTTGTGAAAAATAATTATTTTCTAACCTGTTTATGAATGTGGATGGATGGGAATATGCCCGTTCGGCAGGAAGGCTACAAATTACAGCTATTTCATATATAAACAAGTTCTCCACAATTAGAGGTGGCTGGGCCAATCAGCTAACATCAGTGGCTACATGGGCATCCACCAACAGAGCCATACAAACTATACTGAATGCACAATTCAGATTTCCATAACATTACTTGCATGGAAACCCTAACTTACATAAGATTACACAAGTCCGGTATTTGCACCAAAAGTGACTTCCAGTGCTTCATAATCACGGAAAGCCTGGCATACCGGCTAGTTTATCTTCCAAATCCACAGGAATTCAACAATTATTCAGCAGAGTAAGTAAATACAGTATATGCACAATATTTAAAGTGACATATACATCACAGAAATGAATATTTAAAATAGTAAAATATTTCCCACATTGTCTCATTATCACAGCCACTCTATGTAGCTGCGGAGAGGAACAGTTCATAACTAGGTTAGCCTGGACAAAAATAACACTAAGAGCAAAACTGTCATGACTGGTGCAAGGCCCAAGGCTATGTTCACACATAGTATTTCCGTCAGCATTTTCTCAACCAAAATCAGGCGCGGAACTGTGTTTTCAACCCACTCCTGGTTTTGGGAAAAAAAAAAAAAAAAATTTGTCAGAAATACTGTGTGTGAACATAGCCTAAGGGGTGGTGCATGACACAGGGACTGTATCTTTGCTGAGGTTTTTTTTTTTTTAAATGCTTGCATTATGCACCAGACGCTTCAGACCCGGCAGACATTACAAAGTGCACACGATTTGTAGAGTTTTTCCTTAACGCTAATACAATTGGCCAAGTTTGCTAAAAATGTAAAACACTTAATAAAAATGACAAAAGACGTAGAAACCGGCTGCCAGGCAGGAATTCCCTATAATAAAATTTATCTATAAAAGGAAAGAATACAGATACAATAAGTAGACTTCACATCTTGCAAATTGTATATGGCCTCTTCAGCTTCTGACTTAGGAATCTTAATCTCTCGCATTATGGGCAGAACAGAAAGCTGTCAAGACAAGGTAAAGTCTGCATAGATAAATGACCATAAGGGTGTACATCTGGTTTAAGGAATGTAGAGATCTGACTCTGCTCAAAGGAATATTAAATGTAGAAGGAGATTTGCTCAAATGTAAAATATAACATTCGAAAGCTAAGAGTTTTCATTCCATACTTTTAAGAAAAAAAAATTATAAACACGATACTTACATTTACCGTTTCTAGGCAACATTCACATTTGAAAAGTAGCAATGTTCAAAGAATACAGTACATGCACATACCAGCAGAATGGTATGCCGACGTATACTTGCATCAGGTCCACTGAGGTCAGTGCACCGAATGTAGTGTAATAGGGATTGCGTTTGGTCCATTTTTAAAGCGAATATACCATTAGTACATTTGTTTTAAGTTTTGCACATGAATAGAATGGCGCAGTGAAGCCGATGCCGCAGTCCTTTTTTTAACCGCCACCTGGTTTTCGCGCACCGGCTGGGGGTGTAGCACTGGGGCCTAGCCAGCTCGCCCTCTATGATGCGGCTCCATTGACTCTAATGGAGCAGTAGCATTGAGAGGCGGGTGTTTCCTGCCAATGGCCGGCCAGCCTCCAGTGCTTCAGCCAGGACTGGTGCTCGGTAATAGACCAGCTCCGTGTGCGGAAACCGAGATGCGGTTCAAAAAAAAAAAAAAAAAAAAAAAAAAAAAAAAAGGGGACCGTGGCACTGGCTTCCCCATGCCGGCGTCTTTGTATTCATGTGCAAAACGTAGAGCGGATGTACTGATGGTACATTTACTTTAAGCATATAGTGTTATTTCAGGTAACTCCAAAGCACTTAATGATAATATACATTTATAAATGGACTGAAAACAGTTGTTAGACTCTGTTCGGTCCCCTGAACTCAGTAGACCCTGCGAGGGTACACCGCAGTATATATTGGCATGCTGTTCTGTCAGTTTGTATGTACCATGAATACAGCTTCAGCATTACACAATCTAAGAGACAAAGTAAGTTTCACAGAGCTTTTGTGTGAGAGGAAGCAGAGCCTTTTTACAATAAAGTAAAATTACAAAAATTTGTTTTGGAAAGGAAAATGAAAGCAATACTGTATCCACCAACCCATCCCCTCAAACCGCTGGTACCGTCCGTTTGATGAGAGTAAGTCCTTCCGGGCCATGTGTTTTAAAATGGGCGACCGACGGAAGCCTCACATGCAGACGCGGCGCCGAGCAGGTAATGTATGCTGCGAGTGGCTGGGGCTTAAAGGGGCTTCGCAGCGGATTTCGCTGCAAACTCGCAGTGTGAGATCCGCTGTGAATCCGGTACGTGTGAAGCTACCCTTAATCTGCAGCAGCCGAGTCAAGGTGGCATAGCCACATTTGCCGCAGTGTACATGCTTAACGATCTGAAACGGCACAAGCACACTGTTAAGACAAGCAATGAATAGGAGTAATACTGCCAGGGGTGTTCCTAATGATGAGCACAGAGGGGAGAAAGAAAGGAGAGGTGTTGCAGGCCTAAGGCACAGACTCTCTATGGCACATGTCATTGACTCGGCTGCTGCAGATTAAAAGATCATTTTTTAACCCTAACCAAAACATGCTAGCAAGGACTTACTCTCATCAAACGGAGGGTACCAGGGAGTGGGTTGGTGTATACGGTATCACTTTTATGTTATTTTTCCCACCCATTTTTCCCCTAAAGCTTCTTCATGGTACAAAAAAGTACAGAGGTCACATGCTATTTTTGTGTTTTTGTATCCATAGTGTAAAAATAGGGTTTAAAAATCAACATCAAAAACGGTCTGCATAAAGGTTGGTTAAAGAACAAGAAACTACATGGCAGGAAAAATCATTGCCAAAATGTGACCTCCAAGAGATTTCTCATTGAGAAAACAAATATTGATCCATCTCTAAATATTACTACATTTTATGTGATTTAAACATATTTTGGGGTGTATCAATTTCTGAACATGTAAAATGTATGTATATGTATGCTGGATTTGGTAGGAAAAATCCCATATTGGGCAGGCTTTGAGTCAGCTACTCAATAACGGACCCTAACTAATGGACATCCAAGAGATCTTATTGACTTAAGAGGGTCAGTCAGGTTTGCGTCCGGTGTCTGTTTATTTAGCAGGATTTGAGCGGACAAAAAAATGATTGCTTGCATATCTGTATCATGCTCCTGCCTTACTTTTTCTGAAAACCCTTAAATGCTATTTCTTCCTAGTTTTAAAACCTATATTCGTTGTGTTTACTTGATTGGAAATTAATGTACGGTACAAGTATAAACGAATACTAATTAGGTGACAAAGTAATTCATACAACTTATCTTATTAAAAAATACAATTCTGTTGATGAGAGATATACGGAAACATAAGTACTTATATATATATATATATATATATATATATATATATTTATATAGTGGTGCTCTGCAGGGTTTTTGGATGTTCATACTTTTTGGACTAGTAGCAAAACTTAAAAAAGTTTCCTAAAACACAATCTTGTGCCAGGCTTTCCTTTCTGGGGGTGTTGCGATGAATTAGCACTGAGTTGGATCCAATATCTTCTAGACTTCTTCTTGTCATGTTTTTGTTAGAATACTTGCAGAATGAGAACACTTGTGTGCCTGACTGCATCATTTCTCTTATGGGACTGCGAGGCCTGAAAGTGTGAATAATCTTCAATTCTCTATCAACTTGAAAACTGGGGTGTGATCACATGACCTGGCCCTGACTCCCAGCAGATGTGCTGTATACTCTAGCTATCAGCTTTAGCTTGTGTCTCCACACCCAGAATCTGAAACCACTAAACCCCGTTTGTCTCTTCCACAAGCAGAAATGATTGATGTCATTTTGGAGAGAAGATCACAAGGTTTTTATATGAGAGATGTGATTGCTCACAAGGTTTTCTTCAACGACTAAGTATTTTTGTATTGCTTCACTAAATTGGTATTTGCAAATGTCCAGTTAAAACTGTCAAAATATGCAGCTAACACGCTCATTCTGGGAATTCTCTTCCTGAACTTTCCATAAATTGAGTAAAATGCAAAGTTTTATAGGAAAACCTTTCTTTATACACAATTCGTGTTATATGGGCTCTTACCAAATCACATCAGTAACGTCTGAATACATTGTAATCTACCATATAGGTCTACACTTATTAAGGTACGTTCACATTAGCATCATGGATCACATTTTTAACCGAGCCAAAACAGCTTTGTTAAATTAGTTTTCAAACAGACTTCACTTTAAATCAGGTCCCTTAGGGATACAGATTTTTTTTTTTTAACTGCAGAATGTAGATAGAAACGTAAAAGGATTGTCGCATCAAAAACATGCCCTATTTTGTATATATTAATGTTTTTACGTAAGACATTTTTAAGATTTTTTTTTTCTTGGTTTCTAATTTTCTATTTTGAGGGCAGAAACGTTGCTGTATCCAGCTCCACATGGGATAATAAACCAACGATTTTGAATTTCAATCTTGTGAGTGCTACGGCTTTTTTTAATATATATATTTTTTTTTAATAATTCCAAAATCTTGCAGTTTTTATCTGGTCCCGAGGCATTAAAGGGGCACTCCGGATAAGAAAAACTTGTTTTCTATTAAAAGTACATTAAAAGTTATATACAGTAAATGTGTCTATACAATGTATTACTGTATCTGTACAGTTCTGCCACACTGGTAGCTGATAGAAATCCAGGAAGTGAAAAAAAAAATGGCCCCTGTGCCAATTCACATTGTCTCCTGCTCCTTCTGCTATCCCCCCCAAGGAGACAAATCTTACAAGCCTCTGTCTCACATTGTGTGTTTTTGCTGATGATGCAGACAGGGGGCGGGGCGTGATCTCACAGGAGGCTTGGCTGGATCGCCAAATCCCCTGAGTGATTCACCATCTCTGACCGAACAGAAGCAGCTGCTGCACTAATTTTACTGATTATAATGGGTGGGGGCTGTGATGATCACATGAGGGAAAGCATTGCATTCTGAAAAATGCCAAACCAGGAAGAACAGAAACACAACACAGAGCAAACCCCCCCCAAACAAATGGTAGTTTGGTAGTTCCAAAACTGGGATAGACAGGTAACACCAATCACAGCAGCTGATGTTCTGCGTTTAATGTCCCTCTTCCTATACAATGACCTCTACATGGGTTACAGAGCATGCCTAAAAACACTCCCATTCATGTGACTAGGGTCAGCTCAAGACTACTTTGCTCATGTCAAAGGGCTTGCTTAAAGCATTATTGTAAATACTGTTAACAACACAACAGGCAAGAAATAAAAACTTGTGACATGTCACCGGGTAAGTCAAAAGTAATTGATCCCACCGGGTCTTAATGCTGACACCCGCTGAGATATAGCCAGGGAGTCCATCAATTTAGGTATTTGATAGACGTATAAGCCAACAGTGGACCTTGATGGACAGAGCAGGCAGCTGGGGAGTGGGTCACGCTGCTGTCGCAATCTCTCCCCGGCTATATCACCTGATCCGGGTGAGATCAATTTCTTCTGAAGCTAATGAATCTGTGAGAACATACAGACTACATGCATATGGTTTTTCTTGATCGGAACTAGAACGTAGGATCCCAGCATTTAAAGCGAATGTACCATCAGGCAAAATCGCTTTAAGTGTAGGCCATCAATAGAACGGTCCTTTTTTTGAACCGCGGCCCCTTCCCAGTCTATTGCCAGGCGCTGACCTGGACTGAAGGTCCTCTATGATGCAGCCGCGGCACCAGCGCCCCCAGCCCCCCCCCCCCCCCCCCCCCAAGTCGGTGCCATTCTATTGATATGCTAGACTTAAGGCGAATTTACCTGATGTTACTTTCGTTTTAAAGACAGCACTGTACCCCGGTACTCACCTCACTAGCCACAAAGAACAGTAGTGGTGCTTCCTCATCTTTGGCTTTATATTGTGCTATAATTTTTTCTGCTATGGGCTGGACCAGCTGCTTTGCTGCTTCCGACTCGCCTTCATCCTCAGAGTCTAAAAGATACAATGGGAATGATTACTAATCTCTGACAAGTATTATCGCCCATCCTGCAAAGTCCTGAAATTATTATTTTTTTTTAAAGTAATTTAAAAAAAAAACACATCTGATTAACCCCTTCATGACCAAAGGTAATTGATGCACGGATGTCCAGGTCACAGTGAAGCAATGTTCCTCCTCGTCTTCTAAGATCCATAACACTTATTTTTCCACCTACAGGTTGGTTGGGGCTATAGTTTTTATAATATATATATTATAAATTATATATAATATATATAACAAATATATATTAAAAAATAAATAAAAATCAGCAATCCTGGTGTTTTTTTTCCTCTTTTCGTTTAAGCTGTTCACTAAGCAGGTACAAGATAGTTATATTTAAATAGATTAGACAATTCCACACACTACAATATATAATACTTTTTTTCTTTTTTTACATATTTTTAATTGTATAATGGGAAAGGGGGTGATTAAAACTTTAATTGGGGGAGGTTTTTTTTACATATTTTTTAAACCTCATGCTTCACCACACAATAGGGGAGATACTATGCAGTTATTTGACATAGCATGTGGGTGTGGTGTCGCCCAAAAGTGATGATTGCTTCTTAGCCCCACCCCCTTAACCCCACCTGACCTCCAAGACATGGTATCTAAGAAAGTGAGCGCTGGCGAGCAAAAGGCTTCATCTGTTTGCACAGGGTGCCTTCACACGTACCGTATCGCTGCGTATTTATCGCACAAAACTCGCATGAAAGTAGCTGTGTTTTTTGTGGTGTTAAACTTGCCTGTGAAAATCATGTGCAAATCAAAACTCGCATGTAAAAATCACACCAAACTTGCATGTAAAAATTGCATCAAACTCGCATCTAGTAATACACATACATTGACTTGATAGCAATCAGTATCACTGTGGATTTATGTGTGAGAAACTTGCAGCGATACGGTAAATCTGGACCCAAGGGGGGGGGGCGATTGGGGTTATGAACACTGTACACCAGTCTTATATTAGGACTCGCCCCCTTTCCCCCAGCAGGATTCACTAAGAGGCGCATGCTTCTTAGTGAATGTGGCCGGCCAGGCGCCCGGTGTACTAAATCTACACCTGCTTCTAGTAGGTGTAAATTTGGAACATGATTTACGAGCAGGCGTAAATCATGATAAATCAGGCCACGCCTCCTCCCCGTCTTGTCGTACACCCCTAAGCTCCCCCAGCCCGCCCATCGGGCGAGCGGGGCATACGGCAGGCGTACACCAGGGAGAAGGGGCGAATCTGCACCTTCTCCCTGGGGTACGCCTCGGGCAGACATTTCATAAATGTCCCCCAATGTGTCCTGTGAGAAGCCTACAAGTAAAGTCAGAAGAACCTAATATCACATGACCACAAGGTCCCGGGTATAAAAAAAAACAGAAATTTAAGTACACCAAAATACAGAAATCCAATAATAATCTATATTGTTTCCCAATTACATACATAGCTGCCGGTACTTTATTATATACAGACAGTCCCCTTTTAACACAGTGATTCCCTCATTTTAAGCGTGTGCAATGTGAAAAATCCTATAAGGGGGAAAAAAACAACAACATTTAATAAGAGATTTTCCAGATTTAGAAAATGACACAAACAAATGACAATAAACAAGCTGTTAACTAGATGGGTATGAAAAAAACAAAAACAAAAAAAAACACAACACGTCAGACCAGAAGCTTGCGAAAGTTATGCATAAACAATACTTTATAGTGTTGGATCTTGCACTCAGCAGGGAAACAGGAAACAAGGGAATCATTTCCCTTCCTAAGCAAAACACCCATTGCCTTCCATGAATTAATATCTGACCATAGAAAGGAAAGAGAATGCGACTCCCCTAGCCCTGCTCAGTATGAAAAAAACACTGTAGCTATGGAAACAGAAGCAGTCCAGACAAACACTTAGGAACGAAGGAAGCCGTCGGTGCAAAGCACATTGCCACGGTCTCTGCCAATGTGGGAGGTTTACCCGTTTAATTCTGATTGTCCACTTCCACAACCAGATTAACGTCACACGGGATTTGTCAAGTGACAAGAGTTCAGGGACAGATGCCGGATTCTGTGCAACGTCAATGCAACTTTCACAATACAGTTGTCAACTTGTTCCTCTCTCCCTCTCCATGTAGAGGCTTTGTGCTCCACTTCACACATGTGTTCATCTGTTCATCAATGAGGGAACTATTCCCATGTTGGCCTCATCAGAGTTCACAGCAGAAGTTCAAGCAGCTAAAAAAAAAAAACCTCCCCATGTCAGCGACTTCTAGGACAAGGCTTATTACTGGGAAGCGCTGCTGCTATAGCATCTGTACATTTCAAATCTGCTGTTTCATTTTAACACGTCCAGTAAGATTACATGACGTCATGAGAGGGGAACAGTGCTATAAAAGGGACTTTAGAATTTGGGCCATGTGGGATGTCTATACTGAGGCTTCTTGCAGGTAACAACTATATATCGTTTTTAGAAGACGCTGTCTACCTGAAGCTGCGTTCCAGCTGAGAGTAAGAACATTCTAAAATGTGTTCACTTTGAGACAAGCGTCCCATACGTTGTATCCTCTTGGTGTTGCGGACAGATTTCAGGACAGCTAAGAAGAATCCAAGCCACTGCGGCAGGTAAGGCCATCACTTTACCAGGCTGTGTTTATCAGCAAACCAAAAATACCCAACAATATTCCTATATTCAGGAATTCAGGACATAACCAACCAAATTTATGAAATTAATATATATGGAATGCATGAAAATGTAGACTGTGATGCAATGAACATGTAGTACACTGTAAAGATTTACTAGTAACACTCTTAGAATAATCAATCACATAGAGAGATAACATACTAAATGAATGAAATGTACCAGTAACTATTTTACAATAACCAATCACGTGAAGAGAAGATAACTGACTACAGGTATGAAATCCGAGGTAAGGCCCTATTTGTCCGTAGTTCTGTCTGCAATTACCAACAGATTTCAATGGCCACGTTCACACGTGTGTACGGAGCCGTGATCTGTGCCACAACCCCCCAGCCCCCCCCCCCCCACACAAACACACACAAACACACACAAAAAAAAAAAAAAAAACAGAACAGCACTCCATAGCATAGAGTAAAACAACTAAGGTAAGCTCTCACCTGATGGTGTTGTGCAGTACAGAGGCACAGCACTCAGAATAAGCATGTAGCATAGACCGCAGCCACTTCCCATGTATTACCACACAGGGATCTGTAACAGACAATACTCCTCCACTCCACCCTGGGATGATCGGGTGCAGATCCAGGACACTGGTACAGCAGGAAATTTCAGTATAAAAAATATTTATTAAAAACCCCCCACTAAAAGTAGACAACGTGTTTCAAAACCGATCCAGTTTCTTTCTCAAGTGTCATCACACTACTTTTTTAATAAATATTTTTTACACCGCATCTTCCTGCTGTTCCTGTTTCCTTGACCTGCGTCCAATCATCCCAGGGTGGAATGAAGGAGTATTGTCTATTACAAAAAAAAAAAAAAAAAGCACAGGTCCTAGTGCGGACCAGCATTTGCTGCATGGATTGATATCTTCACTATAGTGCTCTACTGATGCACATTCATAATGCAATCCGTCGTCGCAGGCTGCACTTTTGCTTTCCAGAACAGCACAACATCTGTCCATGGGCGGCACATAGTAATGCAGCTCATCAAGTGAATGGGTTTATGCTGCAACAACAGATACAGCCTTAGGCTATGTTCACACACCGTAGAAATGACGGCCACTTTTTATCGCCATTTAACGGCAAATAACACAATGGTTATAAAACAGCAGTTATTTGTCCTTAAAGGATAGCCTACCAATATAAAAGGCCGTCATTTTGACACAGTAAGAACATAGCCTTAAAGGGGTTGTCCGGCGCAAAAAAATTATTCACAGAATAACACACATTACAAAGTTATACAACTTTGTAATGTATGTTATGTCTGTGAATGGCCCCCTTCCCCGTGTCCCACCACCCCCACCCGTGTACCCGGAAGTGTGGTGCGCTATACATACCTGTCACGTGCCGACCACGGTCTCCGATCCTCAGCAGTGACGTCTTCTTCGGGTGGCCGGCGGATCTTCCCGAGTGCCGGCCGCCCTCTGCAGCGTCATCCGAAGCTCAGCCGCGTTTGGCTGAGCATAACTGTGCTCAGCCAATCGCGGCTGATGACGCGGCCACCTCATCAGCTGCTCAGCTGCGATTGGCTGAGCACAGTTATGCTCAGCCAATCGCGGCTGAGCTTCGGATGACGCTGCAGAGGGCGGCCGGCACTCGGGAAGATCCGCTGGCCACCCGAAGAAGACGTCACTGCTGAGGATCGGAGACCGTGGTCGGCACGTGACAGGTGAGTATAGCGCACCACACTTCCGGGTACACGGGTGGGGGTGGTGGGACACGGGGAAGGGGGCCATTCACAGACATAACATACATTACAAAGTTGTATAACTTTGTAATGTGTGTTATTCTGTTAATAATTTTTTTGCGCCGGACAACCCCTTTAAACAGATGCTGGAGTTTTTTCTTTTATCCTGTACCCCTTCTTTGATAGATTTTACTTTTAATTATAAGAAAAAAATACTTGTAGCCATTTCCTACACTGGTGTAACTATAATCATTGCAGGAACAACTAAGAATACACACGCATTTAAGAATTTGCAAGTAAACAGATATAGATAGCACTGTGCTACATGTAATAAGGTCACTGGGTGATATAAATATTCCTTCTGACTAATCCATTCTTCTTCCAGTATAAGCAGCAATGATTAACTAATCCGACATATTAAATATAGTTTGTTAATTTCTAGAGAACCACAAAAACATAAATTATAGAAATTTCTACTAGTGTAACCTTTGAACTTTTAATGTAGATACCATTACTATAAGCGGTGGAGGGTCTATAGGGGTCTCAGCTGCTTATACCTGACCTCCAATGCTCACAGGGTAATGGGTGTCTGTGCAGACAGCTCTGACAAAGGTGTCACACAGGTCAGAGGTCAGATAAGTCATAAAGCAGGAGACTACACTGATGGGAGACATTGCCTACCACTAGCTATCAATACTGAATCAGACTTCCACTATACAGTATGAGACATTGTAGGTCAAAATTACGATCTGTATTTTAGCCGCTATTATTTTTAATGGGGCAAATACTGTCCTAACACAGAAAGTGTGCTCATTTACTCCTCCAGTACACCAACACACTTTTTATAACTGTATAATGGTTTATTATTGTAATTAAAGTGGTACATTCACTTTAACTCCTTAAGGACCAGGCTAATTTTCATTTTCTTGCTGTTTCGTTTTTTCCTACTTGTGTATATAAGGCCAAAGCAGTTGCATTTTTACACCTACGGACCCACATGACCCCTTATTTTTGCACCACTAATTGTACTTTGCAATGACAGGCTGAATTTTTGCATAAAATATGCTGTGAAATGCTGCGAAACAATAAAAAAATTATATGCGCTGTGAAATTGAAAAAAATTATTCTTTTTCATTGGAAGGGCTTCGTTTTTACATCGTGTGTCCTATGGAAAAACTGACATGTTATATATGTTCCTCAAGTCGGTAGGATTAAAACGATATGCAACTTGTATAACTTTTATATTAATTGATGGCTCGTAAAAAAAATAAAACCTTTTACAGAAAATAAACGTTCCTTAAAATCGCTCTATTCCCAGGCTTATAGCGCTTTTATCCTTTGGTCTATGGGGCTGTCTGATGTGTCATTTTTTGCGCCATGATTTGTACTTTCTGTCGGTACCTTGATATGATTGCGCATATGCGACTTTTTGATCGCTTTTTATTACAATTTTGGACTTGATGCGACCAAAAATGCGCAATTTTGCACTTTGGAATTTTTTGGCGCTTACGCCGTTTACCATGAGGGATCATGAATTAAATAAATTAATATTTCGGGCGATTATGCACGCAGCTATACCAAACATGTAATTTATTTATTTTTATTTATAAAATGGGAAAAGGGGGGTGATTTGGACTTTTATTAGGGAGGGGGTTATTTATTAATAAAACACTTTATTCTTTTTTCACTAACAGTAATTAGAAGCCCCCTGGGGGACTTCTATATACACAGCACTGATCTCCCATTGAGATCAATGCTGTGTATATAATAGAGCTTGGAAGATAAATAAACAGTGAATATGGTCAGCTCCCAGTGGCTATGTTGCTTTTCTAGATCATGTAGAACGATAGAGCACGGGGGATGAAGCCCCTGGATTCCGGGGTGTCAATGATAAGAAACGAAACTTGATTCCTCCAGCTCATATAAAATTCCACTTTATTAATTCCAAAGTCTAAAATGATAGCCGACGCATTTCGAGCCTACTTGGCTCTTAGTCATGGCATCTATACAGTTAGACAAACAGACTAAGTGTTAATGTGCAGGTTACAGACATGGTTAAAAAACATAAATATATATACATACACACAAATACAAACACAGGAAAAGATTCTCATTCATCTCGAGTCAACATATGCTTGTGTTCATAATAGATATTAATCTAATGCCCGGTACAGCAATCCATGTTGCATAATAAATAGTTGACTCCAATGGCAGTAGACCAAAATTTAGACATATCAATAACACTAAATTACATAGTGGATAGTTGCCTCTAGTAACAACAGACCAAAAGTTGAACATGTAAGATCTGATATATGCTTTAAGTATGATACGTTGTTGAATATGGTGTGGGAAAGAAAAGACATAATACCTGGGTCCGCAATAATCTAGGGGAAATGACTATAATCCATCCCATAGGTCACCAAGAGGCATCTGGGCTCTGAAAGAACATAGATACAATAGCCTAGCTGAGAATGATGCTCATGCAAACAGTTGCATGTGGTAAAAAGCAATCAGAAAACAATCAGGGGGAAAACAAACGCACAATGCAAATCCATCCCCACTCACTAACCTCCGGGACCATAGCTGCAGGAGAGATTGAGCAAGGCGCCGCTCACCTAGCCGGCGTCTAGAGCAAATAGCCGTGTGCCCAGCCGGATATACTATGAAACCGGAAATGGCATCCTACATCATGTCCGCTCGGTGGAACGCAAGGTGCGTTCCACCGCCGGCAAAACATGCTCTCACCTGTCTAGGATGAACGATAAACCGGAAGTGGCATCCTACGTCATGTCCGCTCGGTGGAACGCAACATGCGTTCCACCGCCGGCAATACACGCTCTCAAATATCTAGGGATTCAATGACAGTGCGCTCCAATGTGGAACGCATGCGCTAGAGGAATAGCAATGGAAAACAGCTACGGATCAAATAAAAGGGGAGTAACAAACGTACACCAGCACAAATCCCAAATAATACAGATATACAGAAAGGGAAAGAAAAAGAAAGAGAAGGAGAAGGGGAAAGAAAAGTTCTTTCAGAGCCCAGATGCCTCTTGGTGACCTATGGGATGGATTATAGTCATTTCCCCTAGATTATTGCGGACCCAGGTATTATGTCTTTTCTTTCCCACACCATATTCAACAACGTATCATACTTAAAGCATATATCAGATCTTACATGTTCAACTTTTGGTCTGTTGTTACTAGAGGCAACTATCCACTATGTAATTTAGTGTTATTGATATGTCTAAATTTTGGTCTACTGCCATTGGAGTCAACTATTTATTATGCAACATGGATTGCTGTACCGGGCATTAGATTAATATCTATTATGAACACAAGCATATGTTGACTCGAGATGAATGAGAATCTTTTCCTGTGTTTGTATTTGTGTGTATGTATATATATTTATGTTTTTTAACCATGTCTGTAACCTGCACATTAACACTTAGTCTGTTTGTCTAACTGTATAGATGCCATGACTAAGAGCCAAGTAGGCTCGAAACGCGTCGGCTATCATTTTAGACTTTGGAATTAATAAAGTGGAATTTTATATGAGCTGGAGGAATCAAGTTTCGTTTCTTATATAATAGAGCACTGATCCATCGGATCGGTGCTCTATTATAATGGTCTGCTGCATCTACATAGATTGCCGAGCCGGGATCAGTGTCATTCCGACGCTGAGCCCCGGCCGGCTCATTACAAAGGATCTCCCCTCTGCGATTGCTACTAGACCCCAGGGACAGGGGGCACATATACTATTTAAATGAAGCTGTCAGCTTTGACAGCTGCACTTGAATAGTTAATTAGCCGGCCACGGCGGCTAAGACCTGTGGTCCCTGGCTGCACATAGCGACCAGACACTGCGGGCTGCAGAGAGGGCTCACGCCGGGAGCCCTCTTTGATCCCCCTTAATGGCCGCATGACGGGTATACCAGTCATGCGTCGTTAAGGGGTTAAAGAAAAACATCTAATCCGCTGATCTGTCCCTATAACGTACAGGGCACTGAGGATGAAGGTAAATTTCTTACCGCCATCCTTGGCACAGTTTTATGATTTTTTCTGTTTATTCCCAATGCTACTGAGGAGTTTCAGTGCACTAGGGGCAGAGCCACCACTGTCCACTCCCCTAACATACTAGCAGGGCAGCGCAGAGGGCCTTCACAATATTCATTAGAAGGGGAGGGCCGGCCAGGGTTTATCTATGACGCTGCGCCTATAAAGGTCGTATGTAAAGCTTACTATTGTATTAACATTATTCAAGAGGAGACCAGGAGCATCTGCCTGCTAAGCAAAAAGAACTAACTTGCAGACATTTTTCTTTTCAGTCTACCCGACCTTCGTCAGTATTTTACAACCAAAATCAGAAGTGAATTGAAAACACAGAAAGGCTCTGTTCACACACTGTTGAAATTGATTGGATGGCCGTCATTTAATGGCAAATAACGTCAGTTATTTCAAAACAAAGGCCGTTGTTTTAAAATAACCGCAATTACTTGCCATTAAATGGTAGGCCGTCCACTCAATTTCAACAGTGTGTGAGCAGAGCCTTTCTGTGTTTTCAATTCACTCCTGGTTTTGGTTACTATTGCTCATACTTTGTCTCTGAATCAGTCCTATCTGCTAACTTTCTATACAGTATAGTGTATGGTAGTATAGTGTATGGTAGTGATAGGACCACCATTTGATTTCCATACCTACAAAAAGAACAAGGCAGGGACCCTCGTTCAGCTGAACAGCATTTAACTCTGTCAGTTCCACAACAGGCTTAGGGTGCCATGGAAACTCTTTGCAGTCGATATCGTGAAGAACTTCCACTCTTCCTTGCCGTGTAATGACCTCTCCTTTTGGATCCAGTATAATGAGATTTGGAATGCCTGCAACAATAATCACACATTATATTTATTAACATGCAGAAACCAACAGAGCTTCATTCACACAGTACTGTCACTAAGTGTACAACTAACTTGGCGCACACACAAGCTACAAGGAGGGCATTAACATTTCCTGTTTTGATTATTACACAGAAGTTATGGGGGGTGTTTCCCATTGTCTCCCACAGAAACGCATTCAGTATACTGCTTCCAGAATTTAGAGAAAAAAAAACATTAAAAGGCCTAAAAGAATCGAAGCATGGCGAATACCAACTTGTTACAGAAGAAGCATTCTTGAGTCACAATACATCTATAAAACTAAATAGAGGATCAACCAGACTAAATTTAGGAAATAAAGCGAGTGTACATGGTGCTGGTTATAACTGGATGTATTTGTTACAACTCACAATGCAAAGAACAAGGTTTACATAATGTTTTGGAATGTCACAAAGCCTGGTCTGAATGTAAACAGGCGGTAAACCCACATATACCAACAAAAATGAGTGAAAACAGGCTAGATCAGAACACACAGGTCTGTGCTGCAGCGCGCCAGGCCGGCCGCAGGATCTCCGAGACGTGTGATCTCATCCAAAGCTACTGTGTCTAATCCCTGCTGTAGGAAACTGCTTCTAATCCCCATAAAATAAACTTTACAAAAGGGAAAACATTTCATGTAACCTCACAGTACACAGACGCATACAGAGAGCACTGCTGTACTATCTATGAATGCTGCCTAAAATGTGCTGTCCAAGAGGGAGCACCAACCAAGAAAAAGTGCACTGTGGGGGGAACTTATATAAGACCAGTGTATGGGTGCGCCGATCTTGGTAAAGTTACATCCTGCCAGATTTACCAAGAGGAGCACGCCTATCAAAAATGGTCCAAGAAAGGATTGCCCTTCAACCAGCGACAGTCATGATGTCATGATCAAGGCTTAAAGGGGGTACTCTGGCAAAAATATTTTTCTTTCAAATCAACCGGTTTCAGAAAGTTATAGATTTGTAATTTACTTCTATTTAAAAATCTCCATTATTCCCATACTTATTAGCTGCTGTATGTCCTGCAGGAAGTGGTGTTTTCTTTCCAGTCTGACACAGTGCTCTCTGCTGCCATCCCTGATCGAAACATGAACTGTCCAGAGTAGGAGAGGTTTTCTAAGGGGATTTGCTGCTGTAGACCGTTAGTTCCTGTCTTGGACAGAGATGGCAGCAGAGAGCACCGTGTCAGCCTGGAAAGAAAACACCACATCCTGCAGGACATACAGTAGCTGATAAGTATGGGAAGACTGGAGATTTTTAAATAGCAGTAAATTACAAATGTATATAACTTTCTGAAACCGGTTGATTTGGAAGAAAAAGATTTTTTGCCAGCGTGTCCCTTTAATGATACAAGCAGAGAGAAAAGGCTAGTCCATCTGGTCTGAGCCAAAAAAAATAACTTCTCAGCAGGTCTGCTGCTCTAATAGATGAGTGGCTGTCAAATAACAGAAGTAAAGGGCTGCACGAACAATCGCAGGATATTGACTTTTTTTCAATATTATGGACTACAGAAGCTTTTCTGTGAGATCAGGTCAGGCTAGCCATTGCTCCCTATGTACATTAATCAGTCTTAGGCACCCCCAACCCTGGACCAGTTTTGTACATTGCACATTGCAAACATGGAGTGGATTTCACCTAGTTTCACCTTGTTTTGCCAACTTCTTTCTATTTTCCTTCAACCACCGTGTCAGTGGAATTAAATTGGTAGTTTAGCAATGAAAGAAATTATTTCAAATCAACAGGTGGCAGAAAGTTATATAGATTTGTAATTTACTTCTACTAAAAAAAATTGCCAGTCTTCTAGTAATTATCAGTTGCTGTATGTCCTGCAGGAAGTGGTGTGTTCTTTCCCGCCCGACATAGGGCTCTCTGCTGCCACCTCTGTCCATGTTAGGAGCAGTACCAAATTCCCCATAGAAAACCTCTCCTCTCCAGATTAGAAAGAATGAAACACAAATGCAGGACATCCAGCAGCTGATAAGTACTGGCACACTGAAGATTTTTTTTTTTTTAAAAAAGTAAATTACAAATCTCTGGCACCAGCTGATTTGAAAGAAAAATATCTTTTGCTAAACTACTCCTTTAACCCCTTGCAATATGACATTCCGGGAACGTCATGGGATGCGAGTACTTCCCGCAAAATGACGTTCCCAGAATGTCATGCTGTCCCTGCCTCCCCCCTCTGTCCCTAGTGGCGAACGGGCAGCAGCAGGAGGCTGTGCCGCACAGCCTCCGCCCGCTGCCTCTGCCCGGAGGGGAGCCGCGCTCCCACCCGGGCAGTTAACCCCATAGACACCGCAGTCAGGCCGAGCGCTGTGTCTATGGACCTGATCTATAAATGAGCTGTCAGATTCTGACAGCTTATTCATTCCCTATAACAGCACTGATCATGTGCTGTAATGTATTATAGTGGCACCTGCAAAGTGAAAAGGAAACACAAACACATACATACACAAATAAATAAATACACAAATAAAATAAATAAAAAAAATTAAATAAATAAATATACACATTCCCCATGCCCCTTTATAAATGATCCCCTATAAATAAAGTACATATATTTGGTATCCCCGCGTCCGTAATGACCCCATCTATTAAACCGTTACATTAAATATCCCACCCAATTAACAGCGCAAAAAAATTTAAATAAAAAACTAATCAAAATTACAATTTTTTTGTTAATCCCACCCCCTAAAAGATATTGATAAAAGCTATCAAAACGTCACATGTACCCAAAAGGTGTACCACTAAAAACGTCAGCTTATGTCGCAAAAAAAAATCCTCCACATAACTCCATTGGCGGAAAAATAAAAATATTATTGCCTATACAATATGCAAGACACACACAGTATATAGAATAAAAGCCATAAACTATAAAAAAAAAGCCATATAAAATGGATATTGCTGTAATCGTACTGACCTGACAAATAACGATAACATGTCATATGTGACATATAGTAAACGGCGTACAAAAAAATGATGAAAAACAGCTGCTAAATTGTGTTTTTTATTCATACCACCTCATAAAAAATGTTATAAAAAATTATTAGGGTGTCGCATGTCCCCCTGAATTGTACAGATGGAAACGTCAACCCGTCTTACACAAATATTTTGGCACCCCAAGTCCTCTGTGACATGGTGTAATGGCTAAAAAAAAAAACTAAAATTCATCAGGTCTCTGTCATGTCTGCGGCCTGTGGCTGAGTCAGGTGACGCACTGCGGCCACATATGGGGGATTTCTGGAGACATTGGAATAAGGGGAATATATGGTGAGTGGTATTTCTCAGCTAGTATTTGCTGTGTAATAGGAAAAAATTTATTAAAATAGAATATGTCAAATTAATGAAAATTTTAAAGGGTTAATAAACTCATGAAATGTTACTTTGAATACTTTAAAGGGGTGCAGTTTTTTACAGTGGAACTGGTCCCTAATAAAATCATAGCTGAAATTTTCATGAAAATTTGAAAAAATAGCTGCAAAATTTCGAAGCCCTCTAACATCCTAACAAGTAAAAGGACGTTCACCAAATGACGTCACCAAGTAGACATGTTGTAGATGTCGCAGCAATAATAAGTTTATGTGGCATGACTATCTTTCTTAGGAAAAGAGAGTTTTGAATATAAAGAAATGTAAATTTTTCTAATTTTTGCACAAATGTTGAATTTCAGAATAACCGCAATAGTTAAAAGCACCGCAGAGTTATCACTACATACAGAGAGACAGGTCATATTTGTAAAATAGGCCCCGGGCATTAAGGCCAAAACAGGCTGAAGAGGCAAGGGGTTAATTTTATATAATATTATGGTTGATCCGTGGATGTGCACCCTTAAAAATATGACTCACTTAAGAGAACTGGTACAATAAGGGCTACAAAAGACCCAGCAGATAGGACACCTGGCTCCTTCAGCCAATTACAGAGAAGCCTTGCGCTAGCGACTTTTATTTTGTTACACTAAAAATTCTGCAGCTTAAACCAAAGATTTTTAACATCCAAGAAACAAAAGATTGAGAAAAGGTATAAAACCCAAGCCAAAGTAATGAGAGTAAGCATCCATAGCAGCAAAGTGTGATGTCACTATGTGCAAATCATCCCCCCTGATCCTGCACTATATCACAGTGAGCCCTGTGGGACACCTGCACTGGACTATAACAGCCCTTACTCTGAGTCTAGTGACACTATGAGACTGCTAAGGAAAAAATCCTCTTATGAGCAGGACGAAAAACAATGGTTTGCGGACTTTGCTACACATGTTAGTTCTGACTATTGAGGTTTATTTTTTAGTATTAAAGGGGTACTCCGGCCTGGGGGTATTTTTCAGCTATTGCCAGGGATGGGGTGGTTATGGACGGTAGAGGTCACTTACCTACCCCGTTCCAGCGCCGGGTCCCGGATCCTGCCGCCCGGTACACCCGTCCCACGGCCTTGTGTTAGCAGCCGCATGAGACGTGACATCTCAAGGCAGCTCAGCCATTCAGCGGCCGAGGCGTGACTTTGCTACGGCTGCTGAATGGCTAAGCTGCCTTGAGACGTTTTTGATTGCTTTGTATTCATGTTCTTTTCTGAGATATAATATTAAAGAAAAAAAAACACGGCAATTCTGGTGTGTTTTTTTTACCCCTCTTTTCGTTTACACTGTTTACCATGCTGGAACAATATTGTGATACCGTAAGGACAATTCTGCACGCTACAGTAACAAATATGTTTGTTTATCTAATGGGAAAGGGGGTAATTTACACATTTATTGGGGGAAGTTTTTTTTTTTTTTTTTTTACACTTTATAAGTCTTTCTAGTGGACTTTTATATGTAATCATTAGATTGCTTATACTAATAAATGCTATGCCATTGCAAAGGATTGATTAGTGCTATCAGCGCTCTTCTCATAGTCTGCCTCAAATTGCCAGTCCAACCAGTGGGAGGTAAGTATTACTCCTCCACCTGTCAAGGAAAGTGACAATCTCATTGCGTGTTTGTATCCAGGGAAACTGAAACTTCTTACTAAAGACAGGAAATCGCCGCTCACTCGGCGGCGGCAGTGCTGTAAAGTGCACTTTAACATCTCCTCTTCTTTTTACTACTGATTATTTCTTGTGCATAAAGTCTAGCTGTTTTTAATAGAAAATTTTTAAACACTGCCCACTGAGGACTCACTTCCAATGTTATATCCCACCCTTTCAATTTATTATTTTAGTCCTACCCCCCCCCCCCCCCATTTCCTTGAAATTTGTCTTTCTAAAATCCAGTACTTTGGTTGCAGTATACTGTAGGATTGCTCACAGATAGTGTGTATGTCAAACCATTAACACTGGTGGTTACTGGAACATAAAAGTTCTCAGGCTTCATACACTCAATGCCCATTACCCTATGCACTCACCCTGAATTCCATATAATCGGTTCAGCCGTGACCTTCTTGCCTCATCACTATATGGAACAGCCAGCCAAGGCATTTCACTGAAATACTGTTTAAAGGATTCTTCAGATCTGGGGAAAGACAAAAAGAAAGAAATTTTATATATTTATTGTAAACAAAGAACCTTTGTATAAAGACAACAATAAAATCGGTGCCCGGCATTCTCTACCCTGTAGGCAGTAGTTTGAATATTACAACAAAAAATAAGGCTAAAGCTATAATTCACACTCTAAACTTCTGACACTGTTAGATAGCTGTTAGGCCAAGGAGACACATGGTACCTTTCATATATCCAGCTGTGCTTCCAGAATGTAGAAATAATAAATGCTTTTATTTTATGGTACAAAGAGTCAAAAAGGCTTTCCCGACCTTTCTCCTCCCTCCCTGCTTGAGTGGCACCTGGAAGCGGAGACCCAAGCAGGGTCAGGTATGGGGGGGGGGGGGTAAGGCTGCGTTTACACACACAAATAATTGCCCAATTTATTTTTTAAGCCAAAGCCTCAGTCTTTCCTTTATTACCTGTTCTCCGTTCATAATCTGTTCCTGGCTTTTGCTTCAAAAATCTGTCAGATAAATTGGCCAGTTATCTGTGTGTGTAAACGCAGCCTAAGGAGGTGGTACAGCTTGCTGCACTTTAAGAGCTCAGAAAAATAAAAACCCTCTCTGACACTACTAGCTATAGAATAAAATTTTAAATAAAACAAAATTTTACTATGTTCTGGAAGCACAGCTTGACATATGAAAGGTACCAGGTGTTTCCTTGACCTTACAGCTATTTTTTTTAACTAACTTTATTCAAAAGTACAAAAATAATGTGACAAGCTTTATATGGGGACACATAGGCAGATGTTAGTAGCAAAGTAGCAAATTTTAGCATAAAATCAAGTAATGCAAATATAGCCTAAATGTAAACACTGTAGCTATTCCAGTGCTTACATTAAGCTAGCTGTACTTTAGTGTTTTAACCATAAAACTAAAAAAAAAAGGGGTAAAGGATTAGGGGGTAGAGGGTTGGTGGAGTAGGTGGAGCTCAGATTTGCTGTCCTTGGGAGAGGAGGAGGAGGGATCCAGCATAAGTATAACAGGAACAACAGGGGGGCTTATTCAATGTGTCGGATTTTTCATAATGTAGCCCTTGGGGACCAGATCTTTGTGAAGACTGGTGGCGCTTCTGCTCCCATTAGGCCAGGTTTCTCCAACCGATAAAGCTGGTCCACATTTTGGATCCATTGTTGTTCTAAGGGAGATGTATCTTGTTTCCATGAAGCTGCAAGTAGGATTCGTGCTGCAGCCAAAAGGGGTCTGATAAGTGATTGAGTTGTTTGGGGAAGAGTGGTGGGCAGGAGGCAGATCTCCGGAGTACATAACAGCGTTTGGTTTGTGATTGTATTAATAAGGGAGATGGTTATTTTAGAACATCCTGACAGTGCCACCACACATGCATATAGCAGCCTGTGTACACACTGCATCTCCAGCACAACGGGAAATGCACATAAAGTGCCTTTTTCCCTGCACTTACTACTGCATAAAGGCTTCACTTCCTGGATAACATGGGGATGTCACTTCCTGGATAAAATGGTGATGTCACGACCTGACTCCCAGAGCTGTGCGGGCTGTGGCTGCTGGAGAGGATGATGGCAGAGGGATTCTCAGTCCATCATCCACTTCAGCAGCCACAGCCCGCACAGCTCTGGGAGTCGGTTCGTGACATCACCATGTTTTCCAGGAAGCCTTGATGCAGTAGTAAGTGCAGGAAAGAAAAACACTTTATATGCATTTCCTGTAATAAGTGTATAGTCATGATTTGTATAACTTTTGGGGGGCAATACAATACTTTAATAAAAATTTTCACTGGACTTCTCCTTTAAAGGGTTACTCCAGGCAGGAGGGCTTTTTTCACTAAGGCCTGGGAGGGGGTGGATGAAAGCAACGACGTCCACGGCTAGCGCTGCTTCGGTCTCTGGGCCCCTGCCGCTTCCTGGTGTATGACACGACTTGGGACGTGATGCTTTAAGCCCACTCAGTCGTTCAGCCGCAGAGGCAAGTCCACGCTACAGTGACTAATTGGCTGAGTGTGTTTGAAACGTCACGTCCCAAGTCGTGTCATAAACCAGGAAGCAGCCAGGGATTGGAGACCAGATGCGGGACTCTGCGCTAGAAACGGCTAGGTTAGTGGACGCTGTTGCTTTCATCCACCCACTTCCCGGCCATAGACAACCATAGACAGCAACTGTAATACCTGTAATACCTGCCTCCTTACCTTCATTCTAAAGCTACTCAGCTACTGCCAACAAATATCACCTACTAAGATCCCCGGATACAGGAATTAACTTGGCAAAGGTTGATTTCTGTGCTTCTCACTGGTTCACTCAGTACTGCGCCAACAGAAGAGCCCATTCCCACACTTCATTTACTTAACAGGGAAATACAATTATTAAAGCTATGCCATGATTTTGTAAAGCGGTCAACAATTCTCTGGCTTTTCACTTATGAGATCTACTGCTGTTTTGCCGACCTGCCAAGTTCTAGTGGCAAGAAACGAGAAAACAATATCAAAGCCCAGAGTTAGGCTGTAAAATCGAGATCAGGATCGTTTCAGGCTCCATGGAAGACGATAGTAATAACTCAAAAAGGTAGGAGGCAACATTCATTTTTTTTGTTATTGCTGGTGCAATTGCCATCTGCCTTCTGGCACCCTTTCATCCAGCTATAGTCACCCATATTATCAACATTTAGCCCAAACAACCATGCAAAGCATATTCACCATAATATAAATAGCTGAACAAACCAGCTAATGACAATTACAATCAAATATGATGAAGTGTCACAAAAGTGTCACTAAAGACAGTCCGATCATTGAGTCATACTTAAAGGGGTAGTGCGGCGCTAAAAAATTATTCACAGAATAACACACATTACAAAGTTATACAACTTTGTAATGTATGTTATGTCTGTGAATGGCCCCCTTCCCCGTGTCCCACCACCCCCACCAGTGTACCCGGAAGTGTGGTGCGCTATACTCACCTGTCACGTGCCGACACCAGTCTCCGATCTTCATTCGGTGACGTCTTCGGCCGAATGCTCCGTCTGTTCCGAATGCCGGCCGCCCTCTGCAGCGTCATCAGATGCTCAGCCGGGATTGGCTGAGCATAACTATGCTCAGCCAATCGCGGCTGAGCACAGTTGTGACGCGGCAGAGGGGGGACGGGCGGCAGGGATTCGGCCGTCTGTCCGAAGATGACGTTTGGCACAAAATGGCGGACGGTCCTCGACACGGATCAAGTAATGTATAATGCACCAACACATCCTGTTACACGGGTAGGGGTGGTGGGACACGGGGAAGGGGGCGATTCACAGACATAACATACATTACAAAGTTGTATAACTTTGTAATGTGTGTTATTCTGTAAATAATTTTTTAGCGCCGCACTACCCCTTTAATACAAAGTAACTCATTGGCATGTGCCTATATAATGAGAAATTGCATCTGGTTGGTATTACCTGAAAATACAGACAGATCAAAAGCTGTGTGTATGTGTTGCAGGACACATATGAAGGATCTGTATAATCTACAGTCTGATAGGTAGGAAACATCATTTGTAAGGAAAGAAGATGGATAACACACACAAGCAGTTTTAACAGATTACAAATCTTTCCTGATTAACTTAGTCATTACACATTTACAGTATTCTGCAATGTAATAAAGAATTAGCCAGGCTCTAAACAAACATCGGAGAACGGAGCCAAAACATACAAGACTGATGATGTCACTATGACAATTCTGCAGTGCCAAACCAAGAAAGCTTGAAGTATGTGAACTATAACTCCCCTGAGGTATCGGCTAATGCTCTAGTAATGAAGAAAACATTGCAAGAACAAAAAAAAAAAAAAAAAAAAAGATGGGTGTCAGTTGTTTTTTTTTTTTTTTAAATCATATGCTGCTGAACTACACATATGATTAGCAGATGGGAAATTACAATGTACTAATTAATAAATATATATATATATATATATATATATATACACACACACACACACACACATTTTTTCTAAACTTTTAATTATTTTTTTTAAGTAATAAAACATGACGAAAACTATATAAATGGGATATCGTTGTAATTGTACCAACCTAAGGTATACAAGTGGCATGCCAATTTTATTGTCAATGAATGGTGTAAAATGTTAAGCCCTTCCCCACCTTGTTAGCAAGAAGACTGAAAAAATTAAAATGCTAAAAATTTTATTACCAGGGTCCTTAAAGGGGTAATTTTACAAAAAAGTTTCTAAATCAGTTGGTGTCAGAAAGTTATACAGATTTGTAAATCTGTATAACTTTCTGACAACACCAGTTAATTAAAAAAAAAATCCCTGGAGTACCTCTTTAAGAATTTAAAAGGAAACTAACAGAAGGTTAGAATTCTCTAACCTGCTAATGTTTCCATAGGCCCACAGCGAAACTTTCGGCAAATCTTGACTTTATTCACTATGCAAATTGGGCAGTTTGGTGCAGAGGGGACAGGACTTCCTCCCTTCTGCAATGATCTGACCCTCCGGTCAGCCCTTTCTAATGAACATTGGGGCAGTGATGTCACTCCAGAGCTCATCAAGGGGAAAGCCGAATCGGTGTGCTGAGGGGGGTAGCCCTGCACCCGATGCGTCAAACCGTCTCATTTACATAGTGAACAAAGTCAAGATTACCGAAAATCGTGCAGATATTAAAAAAAACTGCCATCATCCAAAAACAAGCCAAAAATATGCTGTGAACACTATACATGTAAATGTACCCTGAATGGGATATCATATGCAGGAGGCCTAACTCTATAATACAAATTATAGAGGTTAAATGTAAAACACATACGCAGCATGGTTAAACAAAATTAAACAGTATTCAAGACTGAAAATTTACTTAAAATAACAAGAAAATTACTGACCTGTCAGCACTAACTAAAATAATTTCAAATTTTTGCCCCAATTCCTTAATTTTCCGGTAAGATTCCACCAGCACTCTGGTCAGACTTCGACACGGAGGACACTGAAATGTAAGCAAATAAATGTAGAGATTATTTTTATTTAAGGCCAACTAAACTTTTTCTATAAAAGAAACAGAAGTTTGTTGGCAGTAAAAGACCACATGGTCCATCTAGATCACCCTCATATTACTTCCTCTAGTTTTACTGCGGATTTACCAACCATATCTGCTAGAAGTTTGTGCCATAAGTAAGTTGCTGATAAGTAAAAGGCTCTTAAATGGTTAGGACAGATAATGGATGTTTGAACGTAACAGCTATTAAATAAGGGACCTATTACACGGAAAGATTATCATGGGAAAAATGGTTATATGTTTCGAATTTAAGCGATAATCTTTCCGTGTGTATGCAGGCAACGATGAAACCACTAACGAAAATTTGTTTATGTGTCACTGATCGCATTTTGAGTGGAACATAAAATCATTGTTACTACAATCTTGAGTGGAACATAAAATCATTGTTACTACAATCACTCGTATACTAAAGATTTCAGAT
Organism: Dendropsophus ebraccatus; assembly: GCF_027789765.1. Classification (NCBI taxonomy): domain Eukaryota; kingdom Metazoa; phylum Chordata; class Amphibia; order Anura; family Hylidae; genus Dendropsophus; species Dendropsophus ebraccatus. The sequence continues at coordinate 127,405,573 of NC_091458.1, forward strand.
TGTTTGCGATCATGTGCAATTATTTATCGTTAATCAAAGAAAACTAAAAAGTTGCTTTGTCTAACAGGACCCTTAGTTTTATAAATATTTAAAGTTGAACTCTTGCCTAAAACAAAACAAAAAAACAGGGAAGGCAAGGGGTCGTGGGAAGATAATAATTAGGTGACCCCTGTCCCGATGCTACTGCAGGACCACCAGCTCACTGTCCTCCACCGGTCTTAGGTATCTCCCGATCCTGTGTCATCACAACACCACAGGAACAACCTGCTCAGCCATTCAGTGACTGCAGAGGAGTCCAGCAGGAAATGGTGGGAACAAAATAATAAAGTCATACTTACCTAACTTAGTGCCCCTGCAGAGCTAACAATCAATGTCACCTCCTGGTTTCCTGCATCTCCCAGTCATGTAACATCACTGCACCTCTCAGTAATGCCTGCTTAGACAGTCAGTGACTGAGGGGGAACACCTCTACAGTCAAGGACTGGCTGAGCAGCTAGTTCCTGTGGTGTTGTGACATCATAGGACAGGGAGATACAGAAGAGGGTGACAGTGAGCTGGTGGAGCTACGGCTGCAGAAGTACCTGGGCGGGTTCACTTCATTATTATGTTCCCACCACCCCTTGCCCTCCCTGTTTTTTACCTTTGCCAGGACTACAATCAAACGGGTGGACAACAGATAGAACATAGAACCATAGTTTACAATTCACGTCAGGACAGCTGGGTGTCTACTAAGTGTTGCCAAAATAGAAAGATGACATTTCAATGATCTGGCTGAAAGTCATTTTATGGAAATTTATTTTTAATGCCAATATACAGTACAATGCATTTTTTTTTATTTCTTGATAGGTTTCATTTCTATGTACTTACCCAATGTGCAGAGAAATATACACCAACATAAGAGCCTTCCAGAGAACTACTATCCTGGGACTGGCCATTGTTCCTGAGTAAGGGACCTGAAATAACTTCACTGAAGGGTTTTGGACCCCAAGGGAACTCTTGACCTGTGTAAAGTAATAGTCACATTAGATGTATTCATTATAAATGCTTCATGTAATAAAAATGTAGAAAAATAACTTTGCAAGGTCCAGCACTATAATAGCTTTTCTCATGAAAGTGGGGCTATTATCTTATATGAGGATCCATGGCAGAAGTTTGAGGATGACATTTGGATTTTGAAGTGCCAGATCTGCAAGAGGATTAGCCCACTGTTTTTGAATGGAGCTGGAATCCATAGCAATACAGTGAATACCTATTATTTCAACAGATAATTTTTCCATTTAGATTGGTTGCACCTAAATCCTCGAAGAGAAAAACAACAAAACTGGAGAGCAAACTATCTAATCAAATAATAAACCAAGTACTGTGTACTATCCGTACTCACTTCCAGGAGAGGAGTTTGGGAACATACCCTAAGACAACAACTGCGTCATAAGCACACATTTTCAGCTCTGCTAAGCAAGCATGTTTATTTGTAGAGGCAATAAGGGCCCTATTACACGGAGCGATAATCTGCCGAAACAGGCCGATTTAGGAGATCATTGCTCCGTGTAATAACGACAATCATCAAATGATGACACCAATCGTTTACAGTTGTAATACGGCCCTAACTTGCCAGATACCCAAATCCAGCATGCCCAATCATATTTCGCCACACCTCCACTTCAGTCCTCATGGCAGGCTGAATGTATCTCAGGTAGAGATGAGTCAACATCAAGCACACTCTGGTTCATCCGAACCCGAACATGTGGCATTTGATTACTGGTGGCTAAAGAGGTTGGATGGCACCCTAAGGAGTCCTGGAAAACATGGATTTTTTTTTTCCATGCAGCCTAATGGTGGTTTTACACGGAGCGATAATTCGGCCGATCGCATGATTAACGATTTTGAATGAACGATTTTTTTTTTAATAACAATCAGCGTTTAGACGGAACGATTGTACGGAAAAATCGTTTTGCGATCGTTTTGCGATTGCTTAAGCCTATCTCATACATAGGAGAAATCGTTGAAAGAATGTTTACATGGAACGATTTGCGATTTTTTTGCGAACGATCAACGACGATTTGAGAAGTTGTTGAAAGACAAAGTGAACGATTTCTCGCTCGTCGCTTGATCGTTCGCTGCGTTTACACGTACGATTATCGTTCGAATTCGACCGTTATCGTGCAAATTCGAGCGATAAATCGTTCCGTGTAAAACCACCATTAGGGCTGCATTTAACTTGTTCAGCCACCGGTAATCAAACAACACATGTTCAGATGAACCCGAGTGTGCTCTAGAACTGCTCATCTCTAATCACTGGTTTACTGGGGTAGCATACAAGATTATTTGTGATCACATAACAGCATAAACATATATATTTTGTTTTCATGGAAGGAGAAGTCTAGATCTGGTGTGCAAATATACATAACAAAAGAAGTAAACGTTTTACTAACCTTCTGGGTCATCTCTTATTAACAAAAGGCCATTTCTACATACAATCTTCCCTGTAGAAGCTTCAATAAAGATAAGTGAGGGAATGTTGGAAATTCTGTACTTGTTCCAAAGTTTTAACTGTTCAAAAAAAAAAAAAAAAGTTGCCGTTAAAACTAGAAGTGTAGTACAACATTTTATTTCTGAAAAACAAGGATATGCTTAATCAATGGTAACAAACTCAAGTAAATCCAAATGACATGATCAGACCAAGACCAAAATGAAATACAGTGGTGCCTTGGATTACGAGCATAATTCGTTCCGGGACCGTGCTTGTAATCCAAATCCAATATATGAGATATTATAAGTTACTATACAATATAGAAATCAGCATGTGGATTATAATATATAGTAAGAGCATAAACCTGAAAAAACAGCAGCAGTTTGTAGATACAGAATTGAGAGGCAGATCCCCATAATGCAGTAGCGTAGTACAACAGGCTAGAATAGAGAAGCAGGGCTGCTGTCAGCCGTCTGTGTGGTCACATGAAAGCAATGGGGAAGGGGCGTGTGTTGAACATGGACCAATGAAAAAGTGAGAATCACAGAGCTCTGCAGGAGGACAGTGTCAGAAATTTCTCTATACAGCAGTGTGAATGACTGAGTGTAAGTGTAGGCACATTATAGCAGCAGTGTGTATAGCTGAGTGTAAGTGCAGGCAAGTTATAGAAGGAATGAAGAGGATGGGAAACACAAGGACTGACAGAGACTGCAGGGAGAATGAAGTAATGAGCAGGGCAGATGTGGGCACATGCATGCAGCACTCTCTGTCCAGGGAGAGAGGGGTTACAGCTATGGAGAGATTACCACCACAGTCCTGTCCCCTGATGTAAGCCCCAGCCTGAAGTGTATCTGCTGTGATTTAGAAGGTGAGGGAGACTTCCTGGGTCAGAGCACAGGGCTGTAGACCACACTATGTGGACCATGCCCCTCCCCAGCACCCAAGCTAAATCTAAAAAAAGTGTGCTGCCAGATTAGCACTTTTAGGAGAATGAGGTAATTGCAGCAAGGAAGATTATGAAAATGATAACTATTTTGTTTGTTAATAAGTTTTAGTGGTGACCTACTGTAATCCCTATATTCAGAGATCTGTATAATGATATTTTATGCTCTTTACTGCCAGATATTATGATGGATTGTGATTCTTCAAAATATAATTTAGCAAGCTATATATACTAGTTGCAGCAGATGGACTGTTGGTCTAGGGATTTATTTATGCCATGTTTGAAATTAAGAATTACAGAAGTTAAACACGGAACAACCACCAGAAATACATGATGATTTCTAAACTGGAGATTTTCATCATATAAACATGTTACATAAAAAAAAATGCTGCCTGCATCAAAAGAAGACCAATAGCATCCCCTATGAATTTACTATTAATGCCACTAAAAATTATGTATAAGCCACTTTGAAAGTATAATCACAATATTTTTATATATAAGATTCAATGCATTGATATACTTTCACATGCTACAGTTAAGCTACACACTTAAATAGTAATGGAAAGTGCTGGTATCTGTAATATCAATCTATGCAACTACCAGTGATTTCCCTCAGGCATCAGCGTTTTGTCCTCCTTCATTGCTGGACGCTTCCTGTTCATCTGATCAGAAAACCTTCCCCTGTCCTGTTACTTATACACTCAGTGGTCGGAGCCATTATAAATATTTCATATCAAGATTTTAAGTGCTAAATGTTTACTTGCTTGATTCCTTAAACCGTTCAGCAGCGCATGCCAGGGCTGACTGCAGCCAAAATTCTCCCTACAAAATACTTTTTTAATACTAGAAGAGGATCACAAATGTAAGTCATTGTGAAGGCTAAGAAAAGACAAATGGAGAGATGATAGGAAGAAAGACACACACACAGTTTTTGAGAGACAGCTTTCCTGTATTCATGCAAAAGGAGAGGAGGTGGCCATGCGGTGTTGCAACATCATGCAGCCACAGCCCACAGCCTTTTAGCATCAAAACTCCCAGTCAAAAATCCAAACCAAATCACCCAAAAAAATTTTACGATTTGGTTTGTTGTGCATTAAGCGAATGTTGTAGGGAAATAAAACAGAACATTAATTGTGGATTTTGATTTTCCCTTTGAAGTAAACAAGGAAAAATCCTCAATAAGGATGGGGCTACACAGCCATTTCTGGTCACTTGACTCCATCACTTATCCTGAATGTTTTTCTTTGCTACTGCGGGGTCACGACCCTATTTACTTATATGAGTGATGGAGTCGTGTGACGGCCAGGGTGACATGGTGGGTCACAACTGTGAATTACTGTGTAGCACCAGCCTGAATCCATAGCATTTCTCACACCAAAATTGATGTGCTAAAGAAGTCAAATCCACACTGCAAATCAATTTATGCAGATTTTGTGGAAAGTCTTTTATGCAGCATGTGGACTAGATTTGTACAAATCCTCTCCACATTGCTGCTACTGTAATATGCCGCAAGCAAATCCACAGTGGAAAGTCCGCAGCATATTCAGCCTGTGTAAACACTAAACTATTAAAAGCCATCAGTATAATGTTCTAGTTGATCCCCCCAACGATCACCATGAGGCTGGATTCACACTAATGTGGGCCTCATTTTTGTCGTAATTTTACCTGAAACCAGAAGTAGAACTGACACAGATTTGCACCTTTTGCTTTTTGGACCCGCTTAAGGTTTTGATAAAAATATGGATCAAAATGAGGTCTTAAGCTACATTCACACGTTCTGTAATTTTGTCCGTAATCCGTGCGGATCAACAATTATGGACGAATTTAAGGTCCCATTGATTTTAATAGGGCTGTTCACACTCTCCACAGATTTACCGATCCGCAAAAATGACTGACAAGCTCAAGTTCGGCACAGATTGTCCCATAGATGTCTATGGGATGTCCGTAAATTCTACAGATGAAATTTCCGCAGTTCCCACAAATCTGTAAAAAGTACAGATGGGTAATCATTCTAAACCATTCCGAACTATCACCTTCCCCTTTTTGCTGATCTTCCAAAAATACAGAATCCAGAAGCAATATGGACGATTTTTTTGGCAGATTAAGATTGTGGATAATTACAGACATCATATACGGTCCTGAAAAACTACTGACTGTGTGAATGGAGCCAGGTCAGAAGATGCTCCATGTACTGAAGTAATTTGTACTAATGGTGGTATGTTACTGTACCGTACCTATAAACTGCTTACAGAACTTATAGAACCAGGTAGATGTAGGAAGAAATATGAGACTGCACTGGACTAGGTCAAATCAATGTATCGGCACAATGTCAGGAAATCACTGAAGCAGACATAAGCAGGTGGCTGACAGGTCTTTGGTGCACACTCAGAACATAGCTGGGAATTTTATACAAACAGAAGGAGGATATTTGAGAAAACTGTGGAAAGTGGAAAATTTTGCGAACACAACCTCCATGGCTGCAAGCACATTGTCTAAGCATTGTTTCTGCCTAGGCCTCCACAACTGATGGCTTTTTCCTTTAAATTTGGGAAAGTTATACCTTTTCTTCCAATTAGATTGCAGGCTGTATTAAACACTGTGCGGTTTTGTGATAGTTACATGGATAGAGCGGCACCAGCGCGGGGATTATTCAGTTACATGGATAGAGCGGCACCAGCGCGGGGATGCTGAATAAATGGAGCCGCCGTCATAGAGGGGCCTGATGCATTACAGATATCACAGCAATGTAAGAATATATAGCAGTTGGACATTGCATCATTTTAGCTATTTTTTCACCTTTTGTAGAAAATTATTTGGAAGGGGTGCCCCAAATTAAATTTTTTCCCAAGGGGTGCAAAAGGTGGAAAACATTGGGGAAAAACCGTATTAAGCTGTAAAGATGCTGGCTTAAAAGGGAACCAAGGATCATGATTCTGCTGATTAAACTACTAGCATTGCTCAATAGGTCTGTCCATAAGGATTTCTGATACATCATCTTTGGGCAGGAAATGCAGGAAAAGCTTGAGCGGTAACTCGTTATGGCCTGGTCTCCTCCCCCAGTTCACAGCTCCCTCCCTGCCCGCCTGCCTGCCGCAGGGTGGAGCAGGAGGCAGGACACTGGTAAATATTCAACAGGATTAGGGAGGAGGAAGTAGTGGTGAGGCATGCCAAAGCGCGGCACAAACGCCAAGCCACCACTCCTTTATGACACTTGGCTACAGTGTGTTTGGAAAACCCTATATCAAATCTACAGCACTGATGCATTTAATACAGGCAGTATGCACACAAGGGGACAGAGACCTACACTACACTGTCAGGCCCTGGAGTCTGGTCCAGGGGCTGACAGATTCCTTTAATTACCGATGACTAAAAAGAATAAACTTAGAAGATCGTTTGGAAGAGTACTCCCACATTTGAAATGCTAAAGATCAACTTAGTATGAAAGTCCTGCTGAAATTGTGTTTGTGTATTTATATGTCACCTATGTATATACAACTACTCAGCCCGTAACACTATCTGTAAGCTGATTTAAAAACTGGAGGGTGGCTTTTAGGTGCTTCTAGAAGTTAAGAAGTTTAACTTTTAAAATGTGTCCAAGGTGTCATTGTCACCCAAGACTTTTCTAAACGCACAGGAGATGGGTCTATGAAAAATGCCATCCATATGCTGTCCGTAGATAGTTTCTCTGGCAGCCCCTGAGTTGTGACTTTATTCCAAGCATTATATTTGAAAAAATACTGACCAAAATACTGATTGCGCACACTTCCTTTTTTTGTGCTGAATGACAAATACAGATTAATGCAAATGTTTCTTTTGCAAATCACAAAACGGGAAAAAAAAAGCGCAAAACCACAGATCCACATTTTTCAGTCCACAAAACACTTCCAGTTGTGTGAAGAAACCCTTAGTCACAAAATATACAGAGTTTTAAAGTCTCCGTACACCTCAGACTTTGATCCACCATATCTGCCACGAGTGGCGAGTTCGGCCATCAGTTTAAGGCGTACGGCGGGGATTCCTTGAACAACCTACGACAGATTAGGTTATTGATAAGGGTCGGGCGTGATAGACAATTACTGACCAACCCCTTTACTTCAGAGAAGATAAGCTGCAGCGAGAGTCCACATACACACCTATGTGTCTAGGTATTAGACGGTTTTAGCGTTTTTGCTCCACTGTATAGGTATAAACACTAGAGATTTTGTTTTTTTTTTTAAATTGCACACTTTGTAAGAAATATGGTATAAGTAGTAATAAGGAAATATTGCAAAAGAAAAAAAACACATTATTTTTCTCCTTTGTATTATATTCCTGCATTGTCCTCCTAAAAGAATACATATGATCGCTCTGCTCTCCCCAACTGTGTCATTCAGTGAAGCGCACGGCTTCTCAGCAGCTGTTTCAAATCTTCTTCATCAGCCAAGGCTAACACAGATGTAGAATCCATTAGACGATTCTCAAGCTGGGCTTTACGCTGCCCTCAGAGACATGAAACTACAATCTGCCTGGCAGATTAACCTCAAAAGTGCTCGACATGTCAAAGAAACCCTGAACTTTGCCAATTACAAGGTATAAAAATATATACATTACGTAAGAATTTTCTCCTTAGATCTTATGATACTTTGTTCACTGTACTGTATATATCAGAGAGCTTCATGAAAACTGACTTTTTCTAGTGTGCATATGATAATACAAGTGACCATTTTTTTTATCCCTCTATCAGGCTTTTCCCATCTGTAGAGACTTCACTATGATCCGGACTGTATCACGTGTAATTTGTATTTGCAATAGAGAGATTAGGGCTGCAAGTCCGAGCTCAGGTATGACGATCTGACAGCTGTCTGCATTGGGCTAATGTAAACCCAGCCCTACAATAGTCAAGGCTACTATTAGTTACCTAATAATACAATGATGCGACGCTTTACCACCTCTACATCACTGGCTGGACTGTTAGAAAAGTCTTAAAAATTGGTTTAAGGATCGCTCCAAATCAATACTGTTACATCTATCCTTGTTTTAAAAATTAAGCTGAGTGACAAGAAGCACAGGCCATGGAAGGTGGCATGCACACATATATCAGAAGTCCATAAGCCATTGAATATCCAAGTATTAAAGGTAATGTACCATCATGCCGGGGGTGAAGCACTGGAGGTGGGCCGACCCACCCCCAGTGGGAGTAAACCCCCACCCCTCTATGACACGGCTCCACTAGAATCCATGGAGCCTGCATCATATAGGGGCGGGGGTAGGGCGGCCTGCCTCCAGTGCTTAAGCCCAGGCCTGATGGTACATTCACTTTAATCTCTTTTTTTCTAGACTGACTAAAGGGTATTCAGCCAATTATCGCTCTGTGTAATAAAGACAACGATCATCGGCTGATTGTTGATATAGGTTAGAACCTATAATTGTCAGTGTCACGATCCCCGTGACTTAGGTTCTGGATGATAGCCTACAGGGTCACGCTGGACCCCCCCCCTCCGTCAGCTGCCAACCAGAACCTCCTTAAATCTTGTCGCTGCCACCACACATCATATAAGGCTGACGTGACACCTCACCTTAAACCCACCTAACACAATAGAACAGAATATACGCTATAGAATTCCCAGAGTAACAACTCACCCTTGGTAACGCTCTTCTTAGGGTCATAGGATCGTTAGAACACAAGAAGACTCTTAATAAAGTGAAATTTAATACCATAGAAAAAGACAATGCGTACAACAAAGGGTTATTTAAGAAAAATACAAGATAAAATACACACACACACACATATATATATATATATATATATATATATATATATATATATATATACACAGTGAAATACAGTTCTTAAAATAAAAGTGAGAAAAAAACAGAAGAAAAGCAGAATACAGGCCAGTCCATCCAACAAGGGATCCCCAAAGAATGACAATTTCCTATCAGCCATATCTGTCTTAAAAGGACTGTGAGAGACCCTCTCCCCACCCTCCTTTCTCTGATGTCGGAGGAGGCCAGGGAATATGGTAATGGCCTTTTACAACCCTGGGTTTATGACACCCATGGTAGTCTACCACTTGTCTCAAGATGTTCATATTCCAATATTTCTGCCGGTGTTAATCCTAGCAACCTCTCAGGTATACCATTCCCTCTGTCATCACCTCCAGCACGCGTACATACCAAACATGGCGACGGTCGGCACAATACAGTGGAAGTTATCCAAATGCTTCCTGTTCTCATGGAACGATAAGGCCACTTTTGATACTGTAGGTTTGTATCAGTGTCCTGTGTACCTCTAAAATATGTATGAATTCCATATTTCTGGAGGGGTCAGATGCCAGAATGGTGTTCTATGGGTGACCTCCAGTGTCCCTTACCTAACCTCTCTGGGTCTCTGGTTTTGTTACAGACCAGGATGTGTATTGTTTCTGTAAACAAGTTTTATGGGTCCTGGTGTTTATGACCCACTTAGTTCCTGGTCTCAGGTCTGGACACTAGATAATCATCATCTTAGGAATTAGGAATGCTAGGAGGGCTGGGTGAGTGACCTCTGTTCATAATGTTCAGCTTGTAGGGGATATTGATCACCAGTGTCAGGCGCCGACCGCGCATCGCTACGTGTAATAGCGGTGCGCTGTCGGCGACTGACGATATACACTACCTATCCACGCTCCAGGGCTGCTCCTGCGGTCCGCTTCTTCCCTGATCCCGCACGCTCTACCTTCAGAGCGGCCTGTCAGCTGACAGGCAGCTCAGCCGATCACAGTCCAGGACCGCCGCGACCTGTGATTGGCAGTGCTAGAGCGCGCGGGACCCGGGGAGAAGTGGACCGCAGGAGCAGCCCTGGAGCCTGGATAGGTAAAGTATATTGTTTAAGCAAGGGCTGCAAGGACATCAGTAACAATGTCATTAACCCCTTAAGGTCAAAGGCAATTTTCGTTTTTGCACTTTTGCTTTTTCCACTTTATGTTTAAAAGTCCATAGCGCTTGCATTTTTTCACCTAGAGACGTATATGAGCACTTATTTTTTGCGAAACCAATTGTACTTTGCAATGACAGGCATTATTTTTCCATAACATATGCTGCGAAACCGGAAAAAAATCATTTGTGCTGTCAAATAAAAAAAAAAGAAAAAGGAATTTGTTTTGATTTCGGGGAGTTTTGCATTTACCTTGATTGCGCATATACAAATTTTTTTGCGCTTACGCCTTTTACCGTGCGAGATCAGGAATGTGATTAATTAATAGTTGGGGCGATTACGCGCGCGGCGGTACTAAATATGTTTATTTATTTGTTTATTTATATTTATAAAATGGGAAAAGGGGGGTGATTTGGACTTTTAACCCCTTAACGACATCGGGCGTAAATTTACGCCCTGATGCCGGTAAGGGAGTTCAGAGCGGGGCCGCGCAGCGACCCCGCTCTGAACCGCGGCGGTCCCGGGTGCCGCGTGTAGCCCGGGACCATAGGTATTAGCGGGCACGGTCCGATCGCCATGCCCGCTAATACAGTAATCAGATGCAGCTGTCAAACATGACAGCTGCATCCGATTACCGGATTCAGCCGTTCCCTGGTGTCTAGTGGAGGAGATTGCTCCTCCGGGATGTTATCCCGGAGGAGCGATCTCCGTTTCTGAAGCCGGCCGGGGACCGCTCCAAGATGCCGCCGTCCCCGACTCTGCACTCGTTTGTCTCCGGCTGCAGCAGCCGAAAGCAAACGAGTGCCGATCTCATGGATCTCTGCAGCATATCTATGCTGCAGAGGTCTCTATGAGAGATCAAAGCACTTATACTAGAAGTCCCCCAGGGGGGCTTCTAGTATAAGTGTTAAAATAAAAAAATAAAAATGTTGTTAATAGTAAAAAGCCCCCTCCCCTAATAAAAGTCTGAATCACCCCCCTTTTCCCAGGTTATAAATAAAAGTAAATAAATAAATAAATAAACAAACATGTTTGCTATCGCCGCGTGCGTAATCGCCCAAACTATTAATTAATCACATTCCTGATCTCGCATGGTAAACGGCGTCAGCGCAAAAAAAATCCCAAAGTGCAAAATTGCGCATTTTTGGTCGCATCAAATCCAGAAAAATTGTAATAAAAAGCGATCAAAAAGTCGTATATGCGCAATCAAGGTATCGATAGAAAGAACACATCATGGCGCAAAGAATGACACCTGACACAGCCCCATAGACCAGAGGATAAAAGCGCTATAAGCCTGGGAAGGGAGCGATTTTAAGTGATTATATTTGTTGACAATGGTTTACATTTTTTACAGGCCATCAGATACAATATAAGTTATACATGTTACATATCGTTTTAATCGTAACGACTTGAGGAACATATATAACAAGTCAGTTTTACCCCAGGGCGAATGGCGTAAAAACACATTTCCCCCAAATAAACAAAATGCTTTTTTTTTCAATTTCACCACACTTTGAATTTTTTTCTGGTTTCGCAGTGTACTTTATGCAAAAATTCAGCCTGTCATTGCAAAGTACAATTAGTGACACAAAAAATAAGGGCTCATGTGGGTTTCTAGGTGGAAAAATGCAAGTGCTATGGCCTTTTAAGCACAAGGAGGAAAAAACTAAAACGCAAAAATCGAAATCGGCTCTGTCCTTAAAGGGTTAATAGGGGAGGGGATTTTTTTTATTAATAAAAATTTTTTTTACTTTTATTTTTACTTTAACTAGAAGTCCCCCTGGGGACTGTGTATATACACAGCAAAGATCGATTAGATCGGTCATAGATTGCTATGGCCTGCTGCAGGCCATAGCAATCTATTGCCGAGACGGGATCAGCGTCATTCCGACGCTGAGGCCCGGCACGGGCAGAAGAATGGACCTCCCCCCCCGCGATCGCATCGCGGGGGGGAGATCCGTACCACTAGACACCAGGGATGCACGGAGGAAAGCCTCTAAGTTCAGCTGTCAGGTTTGACAGCTGCACTTAGAGGCTTAATTAGCCGGCGCGGCAACAGGACCCGCGCCGGCTAATAGAGGCACTGCCCGGCTGCACGTCAGCCCGGGATCAGCGCCGTTCAGAGCGAGGTCCTGGCGGGACCCCTCTCTGAACACCCCGCGCGGCACCATGACGTATCAGATACGTCATGGGTCGCTAAGGGGTTAAAGCCCTTGTTAAACAATTATCGGGCCATGCAATAGGCCCAGTAAACGAGCGCCGATCTAGCAGATTGGCGCTCATTTACAGTTATTATCGGGCCCACATCGGCCCGTGTACTACTACCCTAAGAGAATCTGCAAAACTCAATGCAGGTCAAATCTTTCTCATGCAAAACGTCTTTAAAAGCCCCTCACAGCCCACCTCCCCATCTCAGCTTACACAGTGTTGAAAAGGCCCTGAAATGTCTAAGTATATTAATCTGCAAAGGTGTTGAGAAAGGAACATTCACCATCCATAATCCAAACCTGAAGCTGCAATAAAAATATGATCCGCAGTGCAGTAGCCTCACATGTTTGTGCCTGGCTCTTCATCCACATGGATAACACGGAAATAATCTGTCCCATTAGATGATTGCTGGCTCTATTACACAGGAGATAGCTGTCTGATTTGGGAGAGGATCTCTCAGTGTAATAGGACCTTTAGGGCCCTATTACATGGAAAGAATATTGTGCGAAAAAATCTTTAGAACATTCAAATTTAAGTTAGAATTTATACAGGCAATGGTGAAACACTGAATAAAAAAACATTTATGCGCTATTTATCGCATCTCTTCAACTCACCATAAAATCGTTAATAGGTTGTTAAGTCTTTCGGTGTACGCACACATCGTTTGTTTTTTATTATGAACGTTCATATACTAGAGTATAGAAATTATTGTAATTGAAATCGTAACTAAAGACTATTGTTCTGTGTTATGATGAATGATTTAAAGAATGAAAATTTGCTTTCTCTAATAGGACCCTTAGTCTAGAATAGTAACATAGAAGATTACCTGCAGAAAAAGACCACTCGGTGCTTCTAGTCTATTAAGAGTTGAAATACATAAACCTAATGTCAAAGCAATAGCGAAGCTAACTGCAAAAGCCAAGGCAATTTAAGAAAGATCTCAGAATGCCCCTAATGTTGAAAAAATACAGATAAATTACAAGTTCATGCTGGTACCACCCATCATCCACAGCTAATAGCACATAAGTAAGTAGCAAGAAGATTTTAATGAATATACATAAATCTTATGTGGGAAAAGCTAAACTCACCGATAGCCATCCAAACGCCATAACATTTCCCTCACTATCCCTGGCTGACAGCTGCAGGTTCTATGATTAGACATGTCAAATACTCTATAACGCAGGTATCTGTTCCAATTACATGGTGCGCCTTTACTACTACCTCATCTGCCCCCCATGTGCTGTGCACCTGCAGTACTACTTTATAGAGTCACATTACAATGCCCCTTTTTGATATGTAAAGACGACCTCACGTTCTAGGACATTGCTGCTTGATGCATGATGATCTTTTCAGTAGGATTGGCTGATGGCCTAATGTGTATGGGGGAACTTGGGTCATCCAGGATATACATGCTGTCAGGGGTGTCCAGCAATGCTCCTAAGTGAAATAAACATGAGCTATGATCTGGTCTGAGCGAGTACAGGATTAGAAAAATATGGCTGCTTTTGTCTAGAAACAGTACCACACCATCTATGGCGTGTGCCAAGTATTGCAGATTAGCTCAATTTAAACCAGGGGTGGGGAACCTCCGGCCCGCGGGCCGCATCCAGCCCCTGAGACCTCCTGATGCGGCCCGCGGCTCCCCTGTGACACGCACCGCACTGGAGGGGAAGGAGCCGGCGCACACCGCATCCTCCGGTGTCTGTGACAGCTGCCAGGAGGATGCTGTCTGTGCCGGCTCCTTCCCCACTAGAGCGGCGCACGTCTTCCGTCTCCTGCGGGCCGCGCGCGATGACGCCATTTCATTGCGCGCCGCTTGCAGGAGAAGACGGGCACAGGCTAGAGGGGAGAGAAGAGGAGCTGGGCAGCGTGGGAGCAGAGGAAAGGTGAGTGGGATGTTTATTTTTTTTATTTGGGGGTTAACTAGGCAACAGGGACATGACTGATGGGGGTTAACTAGGCAACAGGGACATGACTTATGGGGGTTAACTAGGCTACCAGGGACATGACTGGGGGGGGGGGGGGGTTAACTAGGCTACCAGGGACATGACTGGGGGGATTAACTAGGCTTCCAGGGACATGACTGGGGGGGGGGGTTTACTAGGCTACCAGGGACATGACTGGGGGGAGGGGTTAACTAGGCTACCAGGGACATGACTGGGGGGATTAACTAGGCTACCAGGGACATGACTGGGGGGGGGGTTTACTAGGCCATCAGGGACATGCCTGATATACAATTACATACAATCTGTGGACTATCTCCTTTTTTTTATTTAAGGAAACAGCTAGTTTTTTGTACAACAACTTCAATACTCAATATATCCGTTTGGAAGACAGATTTTCTCTGTACTTCCTCTTTATTAATTGAGTTCAGGCTGACTAATAAATCTGACAGATCTTTAAAATCCCTAGTAAAATGGAGCTGCTTTTAATCCAGGAACTGCCCTGCAGTCTGTTTGGCAGGTGCTGCAGTTCTTGACCTAAAAAAAAACACTTTTACACTTGCAGCCCTGTGTCAAATTGGTGTGGCCTAGAGTGTCTGTGCCCTAGGCCTGCGACACCTCTCCATCCTTCCTTTCCGCCCTCTTTATCATTAGGCATGACCCTAGAAGGATTTCTCCTATCCATCAGTTCTGAAAACTGCACATGTGCTGAATCGTTAAGGCACATGTGCAGTGTTCAGACAAGTGATTAATAGGAGAAATCCTGCCATGGGGCATTTCTAATGATGAAGAGGGCGGAGACAAGGGAGAGAGGCAGTGCAAACCTAGGGCATAGACACTCTAGGCCAGTGATGGCTAACCTTGACACTCCAGCTGTTCCAAAACTACAATTCCCATCATACCTGGGTAGCTAAATACATATCTTTGGTTGTTCAGGCATGATGGGAATCGTAGTTTAGCCACAGCTGGAGTGTCAAGGTTAGCCATCACTGCTCTAGGCCATGACAGTTTCACACAGGACTGTAAGTTTAAAAGTTGTTTTTTAGAACAATAACTGCATCACCTGCCAAACAGACCCCAGAACAGATCTTGAATTAAAAGCAGATGATGGTACAGGCCGTTTGGATGGACAGATTGTAGGTACAGAGTCGCTTTAAAGCATAGATAAATTAATCAGTTGGCTTACTTTACACCAAAATATCACAAATCACATGTCCCCCTAACCCAAAGAATGAACCCGCTCATTCTTCGTGTGGACGGCAGAATCTGGCAAACTATAGAATGAAGCCTATGGGACCAGGAAATGCGCGGGTCCGCGAGCTGTGGAATCTGCGGCGGATTTTCCGTAGTGTGCACATGCCCTTCGAGCGAAATTCGAGCAGAATTCAAGCCCTAATGACTTCTATGAGATTTCTCTAAAAGAATCCGCACAAAGAATTGACATGTCAATTCTTTGGGTGGAAAGCAGATCCCTGGCAGAAAATTTGCTGTGTGAACAACAGAGCAGGAACTGTTCATATTTTTGAGGGCGAAAGCAGAATCCGTGGGAAATTAAGGGCGGATCTTGCTTCAAATTCCTTACCGATTCTTCAGTGTGAACATACCCTGGGGTTTAGGCAAGGATTAAAAGTGTCGCAAATGTGGCACAAGTTTTCTGGTGCAAGAGTATGCCAGAATTCAGACACGTTTAAAACAGATGATTTGCCCCAATGTATCACTAAATTCTGAAGCCAACCATAATGGTCCAGTGTAAGACCTTGGTGATAAAAGTGCTGAAAAAAGCCAACAAAACAGCAATCAAGTAAATATATCTGAAGGAGTGGGAATAAAGAGAATGCAAACGGCGCCACATGGTGCTGTAACTTCTTCTCCATAACGTACTCTAGTGATAGTTTAACAAAAACATATAATTAAAACGTGTTCTGGATCCCCGCCAGCTCATCATTCCTCTTCGCTCCAGCATTGTCCTCAAAATATTATTACACATATAAACTATATAGCCAGCCTAGACATGTGCTGTGCACACAACATATACTGTGGTGCCTATGCCAACAGATTGCAGGGAAGCGCCGGTCTATGAGAATGATTTACAACAATGCTTTATGTGACTGACATATACTGTGCAATAGTGTAGTTACCATGATATTATTAAAGTTGCTCTTAACAAATGATCAACTATATAAGTCACATTGTCGAGTTCCTCTCAGTTTGTGCAAACTGTAATGGAAATGACGCTGCTTTACGACTTCCAACTAGTTAAGCAGGCAACATACACTGGGCTAAGCCGACAATGATATTACTAGCCAAAAACACATATTGTTCTCCTCAAGGAAAAACTTTACTTAGCGCCCCCCCCACCCCCGTTTTTGACATCAATGTGGTTTATATAAAAATTTACAAGAAAAACCACTGAGTATAATAGTCCTTGCTCGGACGTGCCTAAAATGTACTGTCCAAACGTTTTACAGTTTTAGTAGATTAAAGGGAAAAAAAAAAAATCTTGGAAATCAACTGGTTTTAGAAAGATACATAGATTTGTAAATTACCTCTATTCAAAAATATCAAGTGTTCCAGTACTTATCAGCTACTGTATGTCCTGTGGGAAGAGGTGTATTCTTTTTAGTGTCCAGAGACAACTGTGCCATACTGGAAAGAAAACACCACTTCCTGCAGGACATACAGCAGCTGATAAGAACTGGAAGACTTGAGATTTTAAAAAAGAAGACAATTACAAATCTATGTAATGCCCACTGGTCATGGATTCAGGCATAAGTATAAAAAGATCACTAGAAAGCTCTCAGATAGATAGATAGATAGATAGATACACACACATATACACACACACACACACACACCTGTACATTGTATCAGATCACCCCCAAGATGTCTTTTATTCAACTAAATAATGCTGCGTTTACACAGACAGATTTATCTGACAGATTTTGGAAGCCAAAGCCAGGAATAGATTTGAAAAGATGATAGATCCCAGTCTTTCCTTTATGACCTGTTCCCTGTTTATAGTCTGTTCCTGGTTTGGGCTTCAAAGATCTGTCAGATAAATCTGTCTGTGTAAACGCACCATAACCCAAAGTCATACCTATAGTGTTCGCCTGAGTTTTGACAGCAGAGGTAAGCAGAGTACAGCTGATCCTGCCGGAGTCTTTGTTCCTCTGGGAGGTAAGTGGCAGACATCCTTGCTCAATCATATAAAAAACATAACATTACAACCATTGAATTGTATGAGTTTTCCAGACTGAATAATTTCAGAGGGAGTCAATATCTTAGAAAGCCTAAATTATATTTCCTGAGTCATTTATTAACCCCTTAAAGGGGTTGTACAGGTAGCAGAATACAGTTCTCAAAATCACAAAAACACGATAGAAAAAAACCGCACAGAACAGGTATCCCAGAGCACACGACAGAAAAAAAAAGTGTTAAGTGTCACTGTCATTTAAAAAAAAAAAAAAAACATCAAAGATCAAAACTGTATATATCTATATAAGACAGTCACCACCTGCAGCTGATAGCTACACCTTCTGCAACATTGTTGCGCCCTAAGGCTGGGCGCACAGGAACGTAAGGCTTGGTTAACACTGCGTTTTTGCAATCTGTTTAATGGATCCATTTTTTTTTAACGGACAAAAAAAAAATGGTGTCAGCAACGTTTTTGTGTCCGTCCAAAAAAAAAAAAAAAGGATCCGTTTTGATCAGTTTTTTTTTTTACAATGGAAGCCAATGGAAAAATGGATCAAAACGGATGCACACAACTGCATCTGTTTTTGCAAAACGGATTGCAAAAACGCAGTGTAAACCCAGCCTAATACAGACATATATTTGTATATTATGACCACAAATTCATTCCAACCATATGTCTAATGAGCTCCCACTTTAACTCTATCTTCGTAATTTATTATGGACTCTCCACAAGGCTTACCAGGAAAGGCATGGCCTGAAATTACAGTGTCATTCTCTATCTGTAATATTCAATTCTCTCTTAGATGTAAAAAAAACAAACAAATAAAGACCAAATAAAAAGGTCAAATTCCACCTCTGTAAGCTCTCAACACCACTATGCAGGTGCAGGTTAACAAGGTCAAACATCCCTATGTTTGCTCTCATAATCCAAGCCTACCTAGGGAAAAAAACCTGTGTTTTATCCAATGTCGATTCTAGGACACATCAATCAGGAGGGGAGGGGTTGTCTGCTGATCACACAATACATCTTAATGAAGGATAAAAGCAAAGTGGACACTTAAAGCATAAGTGTTGTTTCGGTCAACTTTTCAGGATAAGCTGTCACACAAGTGTACATTAGGAGCAGCACTATTTCTGGTCATTGTATAACTAGTATATATGGCAATTTTTGTTATCAGATTTCAGCTCTGTAGGCTTCATCTGTACTTTTTAGTAGTCCCCAGCTCTGATACACTTTACAACCACACAGAATAATCTACCCTTAGTGCACAATATAAAGTAGCAGCAGCATAAAGGGCATAATAGAGATGTAATGAAAAATATGAGCTGTGTAGATTCTCTCCTATCTCAATCCTCGACCCTCCCTATTCCATAGACTTGTATAGGCAGCATGTAACTGATCTCTCAGTGGGCTCCTAGTCCAACCTGTAAACACAGGACTAAGGGGGAGATTTATCAAACATGGTGCAAAGTGAAACTGGCTCAGTTGCCCCTAGCAACCAATCAGATTCCACCTTTCATTTTCCAAAGAGTCTGTGATGAATGAAAGGTGGAATCTGATTGGTTGATAGGGGCAACTGAGCCAGTTTCACTTTACACCATGTTTAATAAATCTCCCCCTAAATGTTTATTTCAGAGTAAATTAAAATTAGCAGGAGAGAAGACCTTGAAAGAGAAGGGGGGAAAAAAGCTTCTCTCTCTGATAAGATATATTACAAAGTTTTGTATATTCCCTTGTACTGCTCATTTATGCAAAATTTGTTGAAAAAACATTAAGTACTTTATTCGCATACGACGTGACTGAATAAAGTAACTTTTTCTCAGGTATGCTTGGATTATCACAGTGTGAACTTGCTTCCCTAAAAAAAATTATGGGCATGGGATCTGACGCCAGGTTGCCTTTAAACAGAAAAGAAATGCGGCCTGCAGTTTATATAGCATTGGTTTATTTTTTTATAAACCGATATACACTATTAACTGAATGTCCCTATGTGTTTCTTTCCTTGGCTGCAAGTGAACAATTTCTGACTTCAATGCCCAGTATCCGGCACACTAGAACCAATCAGAAATACAGTCTCGCTCACTGCACAGCAACCTTCAGGGTATGTTCGTACTAAAAGAGACAGCAGATACAATATACTACTCAAAAGTTACAGCATTCTTTAGAAAATACAGATAAATAATTCTAAAAATTAATATAGGGTAAAAATATAGGTTACAGAATTTTATAAAAATAAACCACTGTAAAGATAAATGTTCTATGCTTCGATCATTTAGACATGCATAGAAAATAAACCTACATTTGCAGTAAGGTACTGCCACATGCATACAGAAATAAAGTTAGAGAAATCGAGGTGTTGGTTACACACTTATTTATGGAAGTTATTGGCAAATAGAAGTAGATTACAATTACAACCCTAGTTCCAAAAAATTTTGGGGTGCTGTTTAACCTGATGAGAACAATGCCAATTTTAATTTTCTATTTTCTTGCCTTCTAAAAGCCATAATTTTTTCCATCTACAAAGTGATGGCCTTTTTTATGGGACCTACTATACTTTGTAAGGACACTCTTTATTCTTCCATAAAATATATTGTGAATCACTCCACAGACACACACCCCAAAAAAAAGTGAGGTGAAATTGGAAAGATATGCAGTTTTGCAAATTCTACCAACAGAAGAGAGTTGGCACATCATGAAGCGAAAAATCGAATCCTACATCAGACAAGAAAGGGAGAACATTCATCTCCTGAAACTCCAGTAATTGGTGTCTTCACTTCACAGGCATTTACAGAGTGTTGGAAAAAGTAGGTAGGGGTGCTACACAATGGTAGACGTAGACCCTGTTCCAACTTTCTAAAGTTTTTTTTTTATGTCTCACTTTCAATATCTAATGTGTTCTACTGTGAATACAATAAAAGCATTGTGTTTGTATTTTACACGTGCCCTGGCTCTTTATGGAATTGGAATTTGATTCTGACCAAAGAACTTAAAGCGGATTCCACGGCGCACCCCCGCTTGAAGTTACGCCCATCCCATAGGTTCTGAGCATAGAATGGAGCGGGTGGGACGGGTGGAACTTCGAGCCAGGGGACATGCAGAATCTGTTTGACGTTCTCAGCTCGGAATCTGTAGTGTGCACATACCCCTAAAGCGACACTATCAGCAAGTTCAGGCCAGTGAACCTGCAGATATCAGCCAGTCACTCTTTACGTTAGGATTGCAGTGCTGTTCCTATTTCCGTGGGGTCCGGTATTGTGTTGCTTTTTCATAATTGTCCATATACTAATCCGCAGGTCCGCAGCATTCTGGGCCTTCCCCGTCCGCCTGGAACACCCGCTCGGCCCACCTAGCCTGCCTCCTCCCAGCCCGCCCACTATGCAAACTTATATATGCATAGTTAGGCTGTTTGTTACAGGAAGCAGCCAGTAACAAGCGGCCTAACTATGCAAATATGGATAGGCATAGTGGGCGGGCTGAGAGGGGCGGGCTAGGTGGGCCGAGCAGGTTCTCTGAGCAGACTGGGAATGCTTAGAATGCTCCGAACCCGCGGATTAGCATATCCAAAATTATCAAAAAGCAGCACAATACCAAACCTTACAGGAATAAGAAGAACAGCACTGCAATCCTAAGGTAAGAGCGGCCACTGGCCTGAACCTGCCGCTTTAACAAGGACATCCCGTTGTGATCCTCCGCTATGTACATGTAAGATCACATTGCTTGAAAAACAAAACACGTTTTGAAAATGAGATAATAAGATGCAAAAAAAAACAAAAACGAACAAGAGATGTACAGAGACATATTTAGGTCGACATACACAACCGAATATTCTGGCAGAGCACTCCCCAAAGTACATTTCAAAGTATCCATTCTTGTAAATAACATCTTGAAAAGTCACTAAAAGGCAACCTGAGGATGAAGCGGAGCAGAACGCTGGCAGTGCATTGTTTCAACCAGACCCAAGAAAAGAGGAATTCCATTTTTTGTGTCTGTGGAAAGTAGAGGTGATCTGAATACCTTCCAAATGCTAAACCTAAGCACTTGCACTAGGACGCTCACAGGGTGTTTTCTTATTGTGTTAATTTTCTATCTCAGAAAAGCATAGCATTGTTGAACTGTATTAAAAAGGCATTTTAAGCATAGAAAACTACCGTTTCCCTGAAAATAAAACACCCCAACCACCCTACCCTCTAGCCTAAAGTAAGGCATTCCCCAAAAAATATGGCACCCCACACTCTAAACTAGGGCACCCCCCGAAAGTAAGGCCGCCCGTTGCCACCTGCCGCCACCCAGGACGATAATCTAATGAATGATCTTGCAATTGTGTGCGCAGCTCTTCACACCCAACAATTGGCCCTTCATACCCTCAACACTGTGCCACCATGCTGCCCAAGCAAGCAGAGATCAACCTGAACAGTCAAATGGCGATTGTAATGAACAATAATCTGAGTAAAAGTTATCTACCTCTGACAGACCTTAAAGCGACTCTGTAGCCACAACCTAACCCCCCCCCTCCAAACCGCTTGTATCTTCAGATAGCTGCTTTTAATCCAAGATCTCTCCTGGGGTCTGTTTGGCAGGTGATGCAGTTATTGTCCTAAAAAACAACTTTTAAACTTGCAGCCCCGTGCTTAACGGGAGTGGACTAGATTGTTTATGCATTAGGCTGACACACCCTCTCTGTCCCTCCTCCCCGCCCTCTTCATCATTAGGAATGCTCCAGGCAGATTGTCTCCTATTCCCCACTTGTGGCAGCCCCGCACATGGGCTGGATCGTTAATCACCTGTACAATGTTCAGACAGGAGAAAATGTTCCATTTGCATTCCTAATAATGAAGAGGGTGGGGAGGAGGGACGGAGGGGTGGTGCAAAGTTAGGGCACAGATACTCCCGTTGGGCACATGGCTGCAAGTTTAAAAGTTGTTTTTTAGGACAATAACTGCATCACCTGCCGAACGGACCCCAGGACAGATTTTGAAATAAAAGCAGCTATCCGAAGGTACAAGTGGTTTGGGGAGGGGGGCTCCGATTGTGGGTACAAAGTCGCTTTAATCCTGCTCTTTGAACAATTTTCTAAAAGCACTCAAGATTTGGTGTATTAAAGTACTCTATTAATCTGATGCAGTCAGCCAGAAGGGAGGTCCTGGCATGTAGACTAATCCTCATAATGGAAGAATAAATCCTCCCTGTGATCAAATGCTCAATAAGGTGATCAAGTATAAATAATGGTCTATTTATATCTATTGACATCTATCCTGTGTCAAAAGAATAATGGTCTATTTTTTGTTATAGTGCTGCTTGTAGGAAAAGGAGTATTTGGGTGCTTCTCATAGGAATTTGTTCATGTTTAATATCCGACACACTTGCCGGAAAAAACCATAAATACATAGCAAGTCCAGGGCGCCCCAGGCACGCCACCTTCATCCCTCTTTCCCCTCCCCCCTGCCCCCCTTTCCCTTGATTTGTTTTGTCTTGTCGGTGCTACCTTTCCCCTCCTTGTGTCTCTCTCTCCCTTCTTCTCTTCCACTTCTCTCCCTTCATTACTCCTCTCCTCTTTACTTTTGAATGTTAGGACACCTCAATCGAGGTGTGATTTAGAAATGGTTTCAATTTATTGTTCTTGTTAGCCAGTCATAGAATATGTTTGGCACTGCCTTTGTTTTGTTATTCATGTTTAACCTACGAAAAAATGTGAAAATTGAGCGCTGCGACGCTGCCATGGATCTGTTACCTATTTTGTCGGAGCTCTAATAGTTATTTAAAAAAAAAAAAATACATAGCAAGTCTATCTACCCTATTCAAAGCATAGAAGGAGTAAAGCTCCATTCTAGTCCATTGAGCCCGTCTCCTGCCATCAGTCAGATTGGGCGGACAACTGGGGCATGAAGCCTGTTGCCATGTGTTTCTTCCGGCTATCATGATTACAAAGGGTCTCAGGACTGAGACCATTCTTGATCTAAACTTCTGACATGTCTGGATGACAGTACCACTTTAAAGAGAATAAGTCATAAAAAATTACCAATTCATGTTTTTTGAACATATTTTAGAATTGTTGGTAATGTTTTTTTTGTTTGTTTTTTAAATTTTTCATTTCACCATTAGTATAAAATAATTCTGGAATGTTCTAAATCTTGTAGTTTTTAGTCTTACCACTTGGTCTAAAAACTGAGACCTCCTGTTGTCTGTGATGATAAGCAGGAGACTGCATTAGGCTCAGTTCACACAGAGTAAAACTGTAGGTGTTCCGCAGCAGAATTCTTTGCAGCGGAATCCCGCCAGTCTCCGTATCATACTGGGAGTCTATGGGAGGCTCGTGTGCCTCCACTCTCCGTGCTGAAGAATGGACATGTCCAAAAGGGCTACAAAAATGACTAGGAACACCTGGAATCATGGAGACTAGCCCTCTCTAGCTATTGGTTATACAGGTCAACCGTGGTGTTGTTCACACGGCCATTTAAATGTATTGGTATCGGCCGGACACCCTGTTCTCACAGAGAGATCTGTGGGCGATAGTGATATATTTTGCAGTACAAAAAGATGCGATCAGCAAAGGATAGGGTGTTTTACCGCTCCTCGGCTGGTTGTGGTCCCTCTTACATGGGCCGATTATCGTCAGAAGAAGCATTTTTGGCAACACTGGCCGATGAACAGCCCAGGTAAACGGGCCTTAAGGTTACAGTAGGTTCACATGTAGCATTCTGGTAATTATTTTTATCCCACATCAGGAGAGAAACGGACCCAAAAATAAACAAATAAAATGGAAAGATTAGCAGCTTTTTTGTTTTTTTAGCTAAAAATACTGACCATATACTGGCCAAATAATACTTGTGTATCTAGCTTATAGTGCAGCTCTTAGCGTGGAGGGATCCTGTCTATATTTCATGCTTGTGTGTGACTTGTAATATCCTCATTAGGACACATAATCCCCAGCACATGACCAATTAGATGAAATTCGTCTCAACATTTATCGTTTCTTCCTGGAAAACCTTTCATTCCCAATTCCTTTGCTCGTAACTTTGAATTTATCTGCCAAAACCCATTGGTTATCACGATTTGCCTGAAGTTTGGAACATTACGGTAAAATTGTCCATATGCTGTGTGCCACAGTTGGTAACCCTTTGTGACATGATGCTGACATATAGCTGGGAGATGTAGCATTACTGCATACCTGTCATAATGGACACTGACCCGATTGTCAAGCAGTCCATTGTGCCACCAGAAGTTCAGATATCTATGGAAATGACCATGCCAAGTCAGTACTGTGCATGAGCCCCATTCTGATGCAATAGGGCTTTCGCATGGAACTGACCCAGAGTGGCCATATCCATGGATACCCAAACTTCCTGCGGCATCAACTGCAAGTACTCTTTAATACTGTATGAACTGAGCCTAACATATACAGTACTTGGAAAGTGAATGCTTTTTTTCTAAGCATTACAGTACTTCCTTATCACGCGTATGATTTACTAACCAGATCTGCAATGTAAAGGCCCTATTACACTTAATGATTATCGTCTTTACTTGGCTGATCAGCAACCCTTCAGGCCAATAATCATTTAGTGTAATAGCGCATGTTGAAAGGCAACGGTCAGCCGACACGCACAATCATACCCTTTAAACATGCTGAAAGATCATGACTATGTCAGCGAAAGTCTGCTGCTTGTCACTCCATGTAATAGGAGCGGTGGCAGCAGACCAATTCCAACATCAATGGGCAGCCCAAATGATCTGGCCCATCCTGCTCCTCCCCGCTTGATTTTTGTATAATGTATTAGCACAGGCAGCGATCAGGGAACGAGGGGGAAGTGAGTGCAGAGGTGACAGGTCAGTGCCGTGTAATACAGCCTTAAGTCTATATCCGTACGCCATAGTTTAATCCTTATTTAGGTCAGTACTGTTAAGGTATGCCTAAACAAAGAAAAATGTGAAAATAATTTGTAAAATACCTGACCAAATATTGACCAAAATGAGGCCAAAATACTGTGTGCAAATAGATCGTGACTTCATAAATAGCATTTAAAAAAATACTTTTCTGTAAACTCATGCTGCATTTTTTGTTAAAAAGATAACCTACAATGTTATGATCAAAGAAATCACTACTTGTTGTAAGAAAAATACAACTGAAAAAATGCTACAAAAAACATGCACTAATATGCAACTAAAATACACCACAAAAACATGCTGTTTTTGTGGAACTTATATACAATAAGTATGTGTTGAGGAAACCTAAGGGTTCATGCACTTGGCAATATTACAGCTCTATATATTTCAAAGCAAATAGTCAATTTCCTTAGAGGCATATAAACTCCTCATTTTGAAGCCATTTTCCGCTGCAAGCATAGATTTTTAGAGACTATAGTTTAAGTTCATGATACATATTTCAAATTAGTCATGTATTAATAAATTAAGCAGCTATAAACATAGAACATTTCAGCATTTTTAGCCATTACAAAAAAAGAATGTTTAAAAAAAAATAAAAAAAATCACATAACTAAAATAGCTCATAAAAAGCACAATGTAAAAACTTCTGTCCAAAAATGGTCTGAACTCCATCATTCAACAAACGATTTTTTTTTGGCATGGCTTGGGTCAACCAAGTATTTAAAATAACTCTCTAAGCTCTAGTTAAAATACTGCAATAGAGCCATAGAGCCAGAACACGTGTTCAACTAAATCATCTGATCAGACATCAAATGAGAGTTCTTAAAGCAAACTGTTACAAGATGACATAAAAACACGTCTAGAGTGTTTTATTTATTTTGGAATCAATCAATAAGCGAGTGTTCTGGCAAATCCCTAACTTTTATTTTTTTGATAGTAGGGGGTTCCCTAACGTGTTCAAATATTGCTATTCCAATCCATTTAAAAATAATTCCAAGCTAACTTGCCAAGTGGGGGTGCACCTATTTCAGTCACACAGGCTGCAATAAAACTATTTATTGATTGTACATTAGAAGATCAGAGCACACTTCACCCTTAGTAAATTAAGTAAATTTGGGCAGCTGATGCATTACTATCAGAAGCACAATATGGTGGGATAAGAAGGAAGGACTTAAAGCAGTCCGATAGCAACCTCACATTACTGTCATTGCCAGCTTGGAGCTGGCGTACATTTCAGCAATAATTTATACCCCTGTGCAGGAGGTCACACCCAATCCTTGCATATTTGTGCCCACTGCCCCCTTCCCCTCAACCACTGTGGCAGGATTGGCACAGATAGCAATAAATTGCAAGTTTTGGCAGAGAACTGTCAACCAATAGCGGTGGGTAACTGTTGGCACTGTTGGATGTTAGCAGGGCTATGCAGTGTAAGCCAGGCCCTGCCTATCAATATGCAAGAGGACAGGACGCTACCAGCAGGCCTGGGGAATTTGCATTTTAATCAGTGTTTTAGTCCAACTTAAGAGTCCTAACATTTGACCACAAATCTCTCCAGAAAGAAAGAACAACCATTGAGCTGCTTTGAATCTTTTTCCGCCCAGATTTCCAAGTGCCGCATGATTGCCCTGTAAATCACCAGTCCTTAAGAAGATATATCTCTTTGGTTCCACAGTGATTTGACCTCTCAGCAGCCAAGCAGTACCCTGCCCTGTACTGATGAGGGGCAATAACCCAAAACAGCTGCTAACAGATGGGCATTCATTACTTGTTCTAATCTTGAACTGGTGGTATGAGAGTTGCTTTGCATATGCTTCCTTCCCAGAATTCTCAGAGGAACATTAATGGCTAGTAAGTCTCCTTTATGACACTTTCCTGAAGAATAACTATAACCCCTCTGGTCAAATTATAGAATAAGCATGCTGTGCTAGTTCTTTGCACAATAGTTCAAATACTGTACATGTGGTCAGCATTCTCAAAACCCCACCTACATGTACAGGACTGTAATTTGCTGTGTATATACAGTAAGGAATCCGCACTGTATATACAAATTCACCCCAGTTGTACCATGTGTGGTCTTACCCTCCTCCAGGGAAGAGACTGCAAGCTGTTCATGGCATATAGGAAACCTGACACAGAATTTCCTATGAATGGATATAACAGGATCACCAGTGATACATGCAGGGTTTGATTTGTTGCTCTTCAAGCACCTTGCCACTGTCATCACTCACAGTAATACCAGCTTAGCTAGCAAATGCCGAGAAAAGCATAATAAAGGCCAAAGTTTACTGCAGGTCGCAATGAGATATTATTACAAAAACAACAAAAGGTTTATATCAAAGTGGCACAATCATAGATAGGGGATAGCCCCCACCACCCCCAACTACTGTCTCACTCCTCTTATGTTGTAGATTGTAAGTAGCGTTGAGCAGACCTGTCAAAATGTTTGGGTTCGGCAAGTTAACTCAACACTACTGACTGCCTGAAAAGGTGTCTATTTGTAGAGCAATAAAGGAAGAGTGAAAATTAAGGATTCTCTAAAAAGAAAAAAATTGAGAAGATATGCATCATACAGTATTTGAGTCTTACTGTGAAATGGTGCTATTTAGTCCAGCAATTTAAAACTAGTAAGCTGGCAGGGGCGAACATAATAAACAATCATTACTTACCTCTCCCAGTGCCCGCCAATCGTCATATGACAAGCTCAGGGACCCCCACCAGAAGACATTTTCCCTTTAGTTATGAAGATGTCACAATTCAGGAGAAAATGCCTGACCCAGCTGATAGCTTGCATGCTCAGCCAATCACTGACTGCAGCGGTGTCCTGCCCCGTCACTAACTGGCTGAGCAGGCAGTTCACCAACCCTTCAGGCAGGAGATCCCGCTGCTGTGTGGGGGTCCTGGCGCCACAATCCAGCGCTGCAATGGCACATGGAAAGGTAAATAATGATTGCTTATTAGGACTGTTATCCAAATGGGCAACGAGTAATCCAATTAACTTTAATGGAGTTCTTTAAAGTTTCAGTATTTTTTTTAAACAAAGAATAATGCTGCTGACTGCATTATTCATGCGGAAAGCAGTGGCATCGCTAGGCAGTTTTATTCAAGGCTAATGCCCTAAATAAAATGCCTGCTGCGGATTTTTTCTGCCCCGGCAGCTTGCGAGCCAGATGTGGCTCTTTTGATGGCTGCATCTGGCTCGCAGGTTGCTGCAGCAGCCCCTCCACCTCACTTACTGCTTACCCGACATAGCGCCTATACGTGATCCTTCATCCAATCAGCGCACAGCAGGATCGTGGAGCTGCTGCGGCCGGTCGCGTCGCACATGTTGCATGGATGCGTGCAGCGCGGCCAGCCACAGCGGCTCCATGCTCCCGCTGTGCCCTGATTGGATGAAGGATCACGTATAGGCGCTATGTCGGGTGAGCGGAATGTGAGGCTGCCTCTGGTAACGTTGCAGCGCCCAAGGTGGAGGTGAGGAGGCAGGAGGGGAGGC
Organism: Dendropsophus ebraccatus; assembly: GCF_027789765.1. Classification (NCBI taxonomy): domain Eukaryota; kingdom Metazoa; phylum Chordata; class Amphibia; order Anura; family Hylidae; genus Dendropsophus; species Dendropsophus ebraccatus. The sequence goes on from NC_091458.1 coordinate 127,434,599, forward strand.
AAGGGAGAGAGCTAAGTTATTGCAGGCAGGAGGGGAACTTTTACTATGGCACAGGTACATTATTACTATATAGCGGGCACAGCAGAAGGGGCATTGTTACTATATGGGGGAACATCAGGAGGCATTATTACTATATAGGGGGCACATCAGGAGGCATTATTACTATATGGAGACACAGCAGGGGCTATTATTACTATATGGGGCATTTTGAGGTTACTATATGAGGTTTTTGCATTTTGTAGAACGTTATCTGGTAGGAGTTCCCAGACGTAGAAAAGATTGGAAAACATTGGCCTGGAGGATAGGAGCTAGGGCAGACCTCCCAGAGGCTGTGTGTACAGGTGGAGCTGTGAAGGAGCCGCCTGGGCTGTGGTGTCCACCACTACTGATGACAGTGACCCTGACAGGAGACCAGGGCGGGTGGCTGCCTGTGTCTACTTAGCTGCAGTTATTATGAGTGGCGGCAATAGAACTGGGCTAATAGAGCGGTCATCAGGGTTACTAGCTTCTATACTGGGCTCTTTCACTAACCACTTATGACAGCTTTCAGGGGGCCCGTGCCATGGATGTTTTAGGACCCTAGCAACGCCCCTGGCGGAAAGTTTGATAGAACCCCCAAGTTTTGAAACAGAGCTTAATGCTTTAAAAAGGAAACAATGCAATCACAAAGTGTTTCAAGGAATGCAACCTGCATGTAGTTAAAGGGGTATGCTCATCTAGGATTTTTACAGCACATCAACAGGATATACCATAAATGTCCTCTAGATTCAGATCCCACTTATGGGTCTTCAGATAGGCAGAAAACTTACGCCATTGGTTTAACCTCCAATGACTTAAAGGAAAAGTCCAGCGAAAATTTTTATTAAAGTATTGTATTGCCCCTCAAAAGTTATACAAAAATTTTCGCCGGACATCTCCTTTAAATGGGAGATGTGCAAACAATGTAGCCCCATGAGGTCCACTACTACAGAACTCTTACATGTATTGGGTTTGTTTGTTTTTTATAAAGTTTCTTCACATTCTTTAAAAGAATTTCTTAAAAATCACATTTTTTTGTGCTAATGTTTGTTTAAATTATTAAAAAATTTCACATTATTTATAATGGGAAAAATGTTATGGAAACATGCATTTTTTGTAGCATTTCAAAATAGTACATCACAAAACGCAAGACACAGTGATCAGCGGACGTTCTAGTGGTGAGGCCTTCAGCAATCATACATTTAACACCTATTATGTAAGCTGCAGAATATCAATTGTGGGAAAGCCCCTCTAATTCTCAAAAGGGATTTGAAAGGACCTGAAATTATTTGCTAATAGGGGCAGCAAGAAAGGAATCCTTTGAAAAGTAACAGTGACCTTAGAAAAGAATGTGTCTCTTCTAAGTGCAAATTGCAAGTCATTAAAGGAATATCTTTACAGGACAGTTATTTATTGGTGTCCAGAGGCAAAGTGGGGACTGCAGGAGGAGGAAGGAAAGCTCGACCTAGAGTACGGACCATAAAATTCATCTCCAGGGAAAGTGGAGGACGACATCACCATGCTACATGCTATATCATCAGCTTCTCCGGGAAGACCCCACAGAACTATGAATTTTTAATTGCTGACTTTTACAACTCGCAGCTTGTTATTTGAAGGCGCTCACTGTAACACATGATTAGCAATAGATGACAGAAAACCAACACTTATACTTCCTTAGCTAAGGTACCATAAACATATCACTGCAAAACCACCACTAAAACCTAACATTCATAAATAACCTTTAGGGTCTGTCCACACAGTGTAAATCTCGCTGCGAGTCTGTCAGGTCCTGGCAGTTCCCTGTCACCACATACTCACAGCGGTCTGAACGACCGATGCGTGTAGGTAATTCTGCCACCCCCTTAACCCCTTCGGCTCCCGCCCCGCTGTGTCTGTATATACGTTACCTGTCCTCGCTGCATGGGGTCCCAGCGTCCTGCTCTCCCGCCCGGCCAATCAGCGGGACCCCGTGCAGCGAGGACAGGTAACGTATATACAGACACAGCGGGGCGGGAGCCGAAGGGGTTAAGGGGGCAGCAGAATTACATACACGCAGCGGTCGTTCAGACCGCTGCAGGTATTTAGTGACAGGGAACTGCCAGGACCTGACAGACTTGCAGCGAGATTTACGCTGCGAGTTTGTACGTGTGGACAGACCCTTAAAGGGACTTTGTGTTATGGAACCTGCTGATATCTTCCTGTAGCTCCCTTCCGGCACTGGTCTTATCTTTGTAGGTCCCGCCAATTTGGGGTAATTTAATCTGAAGGAAATATGTAAGACAGACGTAAAAGTTGATGTGTGACCCTAGCCTTTAGACTGTCTAGTCTAGGCTTTACATTTTTAAGCAGGAGACTGCATCCAAACCCAAAGCGATGTTTTATTCACACCAATATGATATGTCAGATAAAATTAGCCCCTCTCAAGCATAATTTTAGGCAAAACGTTCCATTAATGTGAATACAAAATGTGACTTTGGATGTCAATCTCGTCTCTTGCTTGAGAATTTGATGCATACAGACCTATGGCCCAGTCGTTTGCTCCAAGCACTTTGTGTAACATTAGTCTAGGCTTTGACTGTATTAGCTCCATTATGTTATCTCCTCCTCAACTTATTATTAAAGGGGTTATCCAGCAAAAATCTTCTATTTAAAAAATCTCAAGTCTTCCCATACTTATCAGCTGATGTATGTCTTGCAGGAAGTGGTGTTTTCTTTTCAGTCTGACACAGTGCTCTCTGCTGACATCTCTGTCCGAGAAGTAAAAAAATTCCATAGAAAACCTCTCCTGCTCTGGACAGTTCCTGTCTCGAACAGAGATGTCAGCAGAAAACACTGTGTCAGACTAAAAGGAAATCATCATTTCCTGCAGGACACACATCAGCTGATAAGTATGAGAAGAATTGAGATTTTTAAATAGAAGTAAATTACAAATTTATATATCTTTCTGAAGCCAGTTGATTTGAAAGAACAAGATTTTTGCAGGACAACCCCTTTAATGTTCAAAGAACTGGATTACATTGTCCATAAATAACAGAAGGAGAACACCTTAGACTTGTACTAGTGCTTTATATGTTAGAAAGCTGGATGCTTGTGAATTTTAGAAGGTACAGGTTAAAGTTTCTTTTCCTTGTATGCAAGTAGCAATATATGCACAAAGATCAAGCCATTTCCATATCATCCCTACTTCTACTGGAAGATAATTCAGCAAGAGGGGGATGGGCTGGGTAGTAATACCAGTCTCATTCCCATGAATTGTACGGACTTTCCAAGAAAACATCTGTAACTGCTTACATGTGATGGGAGAATGATAATTACCTTATCAAACATAATCACCCCTTTAGAGTTCCCGCTGTAACTGTAAGAAATTAGAACACTAAATGAGAATAAAAGAGAAGTCTCTGACATGCAGAAAATGATGTTAATGTTGAGGAGTACTAGGTCATTCTGGCCCAAACTGACATGAAAATCCCTGCAGCCCCCTCTTCCTTCCTATGGGAACTGTACTAAGGGTGAACGTCCCATGTAAATGTTTGTGAATGCACTGAGCTGACCAGTGCTGGCCAGAAGCAGAGAACAAAGGAATGCAGAAACCTCGGGACCGCCTAAGGGAGGTGTAAACACATTCTGTGCGAGGAACAAAAATGTGACCTGGTTTTGTACATTCAAACAATGTATAAACATAAGGGACATTGAGAAAGGAAATCCTTCAGTGTAACTGCGCAGATCTTCAGCATGTTCTATTCATTAATATTTTCACTTAATATGCGTTTTTTTCACAATGCTCCCAAAAATTCCTGAAAATATGCCATACTAAGCTCTACCTACATTGATGCCGTGATTTGCCCGAAAATATCCTAGTGTCTACAGAAACAGATTGCTGAACTCAGGGAGACCAGCCAAATGACAACACTGCCAGCTGCTAGTGAAAGCGCTCAATGCAGTGAAGTCCTAGATGCATTGCCCCCTGGGAAACATGAATATGCAAAAGAGGAGCCCATGGAGCCTCATTGAAGAGTCTCAAAACACAGGACTAGCCAGATATCCCTCCGGGAAGGACCCGGCCAAGGGGCGGCTCCTGTTAGGAAACTACCAAATCAACTATATTAAGTGGCCCTATAAGTCAGTGTAATGACAAGGGATAAACCAAGGCTAGGTAACCATCCACATACAGCTGTTTCGGGGGGGACTACAGAAGACACACCCCACGCCTGGCTTTGTGGATCTGCACTGTACTGGTGCTATTTCTCTGTATTCTGACCGTCAGTATCTGTTTTGTATTGTATATATAACATGTCAGATTCTAGTAAGCCTTTGCCATATCTAGCAGTGTCCATTGGAGGTTGGACAGAGGATGGTGTCCACCAGAAAACCCCCTATCAGATGCATGAGAATTAAAAAAAATAGAGAGCTGCACTGATATACAGCGATTAAAAGGTGGAAGATAAAGACTTACAGGCAAATAAAAGTATTTTTCATTATGCACAAAAGGTTGGAATTGATTACTTCCAGGATTCTTGACTGTTCCCTGAGCAGGAATTATTTTCATAACATATGAACACATTGCACAGGCCAATAACATGGCCCATTACAGTACATTGCTAGCTGCTGAACAAATTCACAGGGAGGTGTAAACAGTTAAAACTTAACTTTTAATGCAATAAACTAAAATACCCCACAAAAGACAAAAAAATTATTATAATAAAAAGTATATATATATATATATAATATATTAGAGCCACATCATATAATGACTGGTGCTACCAGAGAAACAACCACTGTAACTGGACACTTTACAAACAGTAACCTATTTGTGAGACATGTCGTGGTCACAGAGGTATGATATAAGCAATGGTATTGCAAAGGTAGGGGTATTACTGATCCAAAGTTTGGGACCTGCTTATCCTGTTAAAGAATTCTACCCCCAGCTCGCCCTAACAAGCGTGTCCGCTACCTTGACCTAACCCTTGGTAACTAGCCCTAAAAACCCCTAAAAAAGACAGTTGGCCCCTTACCCTTTCATCTGAGTTGTCAGGGTCCTCAGTTGGTAAGGTCTAAGCAGGGATGCATTTGTTCACAAAAAGTGAAAAACTAAATAAAAAGTCATCATGTAGGGGCTATGGTACGATGATGGTGCCCTCTGGGACCGCTGCTGTAGTGGCAGAGCGCTGTCATATAACTTGTACCTGTCATGCAATGGGAGCCACTGGGGACCTGCACCAAACAATGCCCAACATTGAGTAAATATAATGTTATAATGTAAGGGTGCCTTCACACACTCTGGATCCGCAGCAGAGTGTCATTGCATCCCTATGAGAATACATACTTGCAGCGGGACTGACATCGCGCTGCATGTATGTAAGTTAACACCCCACCCTGGGCTGCCAGAGCATACATCACCTGTTCCCCGCTTCGGCTTGCTTCGGAGTTCCCGGCTGGATGTCCCACTCAGCCAATCAGTGGCTGCGGCGGGGCAGCGCACTGATTGGCTGAGTGGAAACCAGCAGACGCTAGGAACCCCCAAAGCAGGCTGGAGTGGGGAGGAGGTGATGTATAAACCGGCCACCCTGGGGTTAACTTACATACACGCAGCGGGATGTTAATCCTGCTGCAAGTATGTGTTCTCATAGGAATGCAATGACACTGGGTCTGCAGCGGATTTCGTGAAATCCGCTGTGGATCCATTGTGTGTGAAGGCACCCTAAATGTGAATTATCTTATGTGTGTTGCATGATTATGTTTGTTACAAGCAAAGAATTTAAAACCTAGAAAAATACAAATTTTAGGCATTTTAGAGTTTTTCACAACAAAAAGGGTTAAAGGGGGACTATCAGCAGATTACACATATGTAGCCTCCTGATAGCTTCCTATTGCACACGGGGTGCTGAGAATAAAGGTATGTCTTGCTGTTGCCGTGCTGATTCACTGTAGTGCTCAGTCCTTTAAGGCAGGTTTGAGCACTGTCCCGGCCCTAGAGCACCGATCTGGCCCAATCCACTGATAATCATTGGATAATCATGGCTGGGGGCGGATCAATGCTCTGGGGGCAGGGCAGTGCTCCAAACAGGCTTAGGGTCCTATTACACTGAGCGATTTTTACCGATTAACGACTAACGATAAACGATCGCAAACTAGATTGTTTATAGTTAACCTGAAATCGTTCACCATATTACACAGAACGATAATAGTTAGTTACGATCGTTACTACGATCGTTTATTCCTTCTGATCCCAGAAAAACAATGAACAATGTGCAATTACACTGAACGATTAGTGAAAAAATGCGGAACTTGAGCGAACAAACGTGGAAATACAGCGAACGATTAACGATAATTTTAGGTTCTCAACGACATATGAACGATTTTTGGATCGTGTCCTGCAATTACACAGAACGATTATCGTTTAAATTCGAACAATTTATCTATTTTTTGCACGATAATCGTCCCATGTAAAAGGGCCCTTACGCTGCATTCCCACGTTCCGTGAAGTTGTCCGTGTGCACGGACAAATTTATAGCCCGTTGCTTTGTATTGGGTTATTCACATGTTCAGTGTTTTCACTGATCTCCAATCCAATCCGTTAAAAATAGGACATGTCATAACTCAGGACGAAAGCACAGAACTGATTCCACATAGAAATCAACGAGATCCGTGTTTTTCACGGATGGACACGGACGTGACATCTGTGTTCATCCGTGAAAAACATGGATGTAATGTATTCAATGTAATTTAAAATGCTTTAAACAGATCCGTGAAAAACACGGACGCAAAATGAAAGCAAAACTTATGACAAAACGGACGGTATTGTACAACGATCACAGAGGTAGCTAGCAGACCACAATCACAGGCCTGCAAGGAAACTACGCCGAAAGTCAAGGTAAGAGACATACCTCCATCCTTAGCGCAATAGGGGGCTATCGGCAAGTTAAATTTATCCAACCTGCTGATAGTTCCCCTTTAATGTACCAACCAAAATTTATTACTAAAGTGAAGTACAGTAGTGCCGTGGATTATGAACATAATTCGTTCCAGGACCGAGCTTGCAATCCCAATCCACTCTTAAACCAAAGCAAATTTTCCCATAAATCATTGAAAAGCAGAAAATGTGTTGCCCACCCCAAAAATAATGATTTTTTATTCTGAATAACATGTAGAACAAATGAAACCTTTAGAAACAGCTGAATATGTGATATTATAAGTTACTGTACAGTATACCAATAAGCATGTGGGGTATTATGTATAGTAGGTGCATAAGAATGAAAAAATGGAAAAAAAAAACTGCAGCAGTTTGTAGATATAGGATGGAGCTGCGGATCCCCATAATGCAGTAGTGTAATACAACAGGCTAGAATAGAGAAGCAGGGCTGCTGTCAGAGGTATATGGGGAAACAATGGGGAAGGGGTTTGTGTTCAGCATGGACCAGTCCGGAAGTGAGAATCACAGAGCTGTGCAGGAGGACAGTGACAGAAACTTTTCTATACAGAAGTGTGTATAGCTGAGTGTGAGTGCAGGCACATTATAGCAGCAGTGTGTATAGCTGAGTGTAAGTGCAGGCACATTATAGCAGGAATGAAGAGCATGAGAAACACAAGGACTGACAGGGAGCATGAAGGAATGAGCAGGGCATATGTGGCCACATACATGCAGCATTCTCTGACAGAGAAGGGTAACAGCTAAGAAGAGATTACCTCCACAGTCCTGTCCCCTGATGCAAGCCCCAGCCTGAAGTGGATCTGCTATGATTTGAAAGTTGAGGGAGACTTCCTGGGTCAGAGTACAGTGCTGTAGAGCCCGCTATGCAGACCATGTCCCTCCCCGACTCCCCTCTTATCCAGTACAGGGAGCTCTTAAACCAAAGCAATGCTCTTAAACAAAGTTACAATTTTAAAAAACTGTGAGCTCTTCTTGCAAAACGCTCTCAATCAAAGTTACTTTTAAACCGAGGTACCACTGTATTTTAGAAACACTTAGATAAGTTTAAGTTTCACAAAGTTATAACCACATAATACAAAACAGAGCAGATTAGAAAAAATAGGCCTTGGTCCTTATCATCAAAATGGTTTACCAGGCTAGGAGGTATGGTCCCTAGTGCCTCCCAATGCCGCAAAAGGCACCTATACTCACCTGCCCTGTTCCCCCCGCTGCTGAACCAAATATCAGAGCAAACAGGAACGCAGCACAGCCCGGGAGATGTCAGGAATGTTGCTGTACAGTTATACCTCCTAGGCCATTTAATTCTTACTTACTCCCTAAATAATGACCCAATATCCTTTATCAGCAAAATAAATAAAGCCATAAGAAATGAAGGCGGGATGTAGAAGGAAGTGGATCTCTACAACCGAGCATAATTCTTGTGGTTAAAGGCTGAACCGCAGCCAACTTATCTAGTATCTAATAAGAATGTCTTGATGTTCAAGCCCACAATTTATCTTTTTTTTTTTTATATATAAAAAGTTGCAAGCTCTCCCTTTGTGTTTACTAGGGATGTATATACTGTGAGCCCTGGGGTTTCACCATAAGCCCCCTTCATTATCATGCACTTATGTATATGTATAAAAGGCAGGATCTGCCAGTCTGCCTTCCACACAGCTAAAAGCAAACAGCTGCGGCGGCCTAATTAAAACCATCAATGTTACTTTACATGTCAGAACAAGATATTTTTATTTAAGAAAATAAAATATAGAAGAGGAAATATTTCCTGGAGCTTAACTCTTCTGCTGCCAAAAAAAGAGCCGAGATGTCGCTCTAAGCCTGGAAAACGAGAGCGTAACAAAAGGCATTCTTCATAATGCGATTGTGGCTCAGTATTTGTACAAAAATGTAAAAAAAAAAAATATTTGTTGGAAAATGAATGGCTGGGTGTGATTTCATTAAAGATGTTGGAGTTTGTCCCTCAACCAACCACTTGCTGGAGGACAAACTACAAGACCTGTTTGTCATTTGCTCTCTGGGGGAAATGTCCTGTGAGCACAGTCTAGCCACAAATCAGGTAAATATAGCCTGCACAATGCATTCTTATTTTATTATTATTTTATTTTTTTTGCTCAACGCTGTGACCACAAATAAAATATATATAATTTTTTAGTTCAGCATTTCTGTCACTAGTTTATGCTGCCCGCATTTAATATTCCCCTTAAATTCATACGCATTCAACTATATATATATATATATATATATATATATATATATATATATATATATTTTGCATGAATGTATTTAAAGAAAACATTAAATGCAGGCAGCATAAACTAGTGACAGAAATGCTAAATAGAACCAGGGGTGTAACTAACACTGTAGTTACCTCTCTCAATATATTCATACCATACCATCCCTCAACCATCAGTCAGTGTGTAGAGTGAGCTGGTAATATATCATTCAGTTCAGCTTCGCTGTCACTGGTTTATACAACCCTTACATATGGCAGCATAAACCTTTTTTCAGTCTATTATTGTTATATGTCCTATCTACACTACCGTTAAAGTTTGGGGTCACATTGAAATGTCCTTATTTTTGAAGGAAAAGCACTGTACTTTTCAATTAACATAACTTTAAACTAGTCCTAACTTTAAACAAATACACTCTATACATTGCTAATGTGGTAAATGACTATTCTAGCTGCAAATGTCTGGTTTTTGGTGCAATATCTACATAGGTGTATAGAGGCCCATTTCCAGCAACTATCACTCCTGTGTTCTAATGGTACAATGTGTTTGCTCATTGACTCAGAAGGCTAATTGATGATTAGAAAACCCTTGTGCAATCATGTTCACACATCTGAAAACAGTTTAGCTCGTTACAGAAGCTACAAAACTGACCTTCCTTTGAGCAGATTGTGTTTCTGGAGCATCACATTTATGGGGTCAATTAAACGCTCAAAATGGCCAGAAAAAGAGAACTTTCATCTGAAACTCGACAATCTATTCTTGTTCTTAGAAATGAAGACTATTCCATGCGAGAAATTGCTAAGAAATTGAAGATTTACTACAACGGTGTGTACTACTCCCTTCAGAGGACAGCACAAACAGGCTCTAACAAGAGTAAAAAAAGAAGTGGGAGGCCGCGTTGCACAACTAAGCAAGAAGATAAGCACATTAGAGTCTCTAGTTTGAGAAACAGATGCCTCACAGGTCCATTAAATAGTACCCGCAAAACACCAGTGTCAACATCTACAGTGAAAAGGCGGCTGCGGGATTTTGGGCTTCAGGGCAGAGTGGCAAAGAAAAAGCCATATCTGAGACTGGCCAATAAAAGGAAAAGATTAGGATGGGCAAAAGAACACAGACATTGGACAGAGGAAGACTGGAAAAAAGTGTTGTGGACGGATGAATCAAAGTTTGAGGTGTTTGGATCACAAAGAAGAACGTTTGTGAGACGCGGAACAAATGAAAAGCTGGAAGAATGCCTGACGCCATCTGTTAAGCATGGTGGAGGTCATGTGATGGTCTGGGGTTGGTGCTGGTAAGGTGGGAGATTTGTACAGGGTAAAAGGAATTCTGAATAAGGAAGGCTATCACTCAATTTTGCAACGCCATGCCATACCCAGTGGACAGCGCTTGATTGGAGCCAATTTCATCCTACAACAGGACAATGACCCTAAACACACCTCCAAATTGTGCAAGAACTATTTACAGCAGAAGCAGCAGCTGGTATTCTATTGGTAATGGAGTGGCCAGCGCAGTCACCAGATCTGAATCCCATTGAGCTGTTGTGGGAGCAGCTTTACCATATGGTACGCCAGAAGTGCCCATCCAACCAATCCAACTTGTGGGAGCTGCTTCTAGAAGCGTGGGGTGCAATTTCTCCAGCTTACCTCAACAGATTAATAGCTAGAATGCCAAAGGTGTGCAATGCTGTAATTGCTGCAAAAGGAGGATTCTTTGTATTTCAAATACAAATCATTATTTCTAACCTTGTCAATGTCTTGACTCTATTTTCTATTCATTTCACAACGTATGGTGGTGAATAAGTGTGACTTTTCATGGAAAACACAAAATTGTTTGGGTGACCCCAAACTTTTGAACGGCAGTGTATACATCAGCATTACAGTGACAATTAACAGATAATGCAAACGGACCCACTTAAAAAAAAATACAAGATAGACATTTAGAGAATCCAAATGAAATATCATAGCATTATGCTGCGTTTACACGGAACGATTATCGTGCAAATTTGCACGATAACGATCGAATTGGAGCGATAATCGTTGCGTGTAAACACAACGAACGATCCTGCGACGAACGAGAAATCGTTCATTTTAAACTTACATGTTCTAATATCGTCGTTCGCAAAAAATTTGCATATCGTTCCATGTAAACAGTCATCGACCGATTTTTCCTGTGTGTGAGATAGGCTTAAGCGATTGCAAAACGAATTTTCCGTTCGATATATCGTACAATCTAAACGCTGATCGTTATGAAAAAAATATCGTTACTCCGACATCGTTAATCGTACGATCGGGCCAATTATCGTTTCGTGTAAACGCAGCATTAAAGGTCCTCATTAAACAATATAGGTTGGATTCACAATTACTGATTGGCTAAATGCTATGTGTGCCCATGTTGTTTATTGAAATAGCACAGACTTTATACGCTTTGCATACAGTCACTTATTGGAATAAACCAAAAGTTACATACAAAACTAAAACTTTAAACATATAGGAGCACGCCATGATCGTTGGATAGAAATCTTGATTCAAGACGCTGAAATGGGAAGGATATCCTAAAACAATGTTCCAATGAAGAAGAACATCTGTCTGCATGTCGGCACTGAATCACATTCTTCATAGTCTCCACAGTGCTCCTATTAGTTTATAATTTATTGTACGACTGCAATTTAGAGCCAAAAATTAGCATGAAAAAATACACATATTTGTACACATACATTATATCAGCTATTGGGGTAAATTCAGATGGATAGAATTGATTTTCAGTCTCCCCTATGTGAATACACCCTAAGGCTATGTTCATACTTTGGTAATATATTGGGGGAATGCAGCTATCTACTTAAATAGATGTCTACTAATAATGATCATAATCTTAATTTGCGGCTATTTATTAAAAAAAGAGGTCCGCCTCCTCTCCCGATACGTTCCAGAAGTGGGAACATGGCCTAACCATGATACATATGTGAGTGCTATAAAAGGAAAACTCCAAGGGGGAAAAATTTTAAAAGAAGCCCCCCAAAGATATTTTTTATACTTCACTGTACCCACTGTAATTCGTCTGTCCCGGGACCCGACTGCACGCCAATCAGAGTCTTCTGTTTTTCAAATCCCCCACCCCTCAATTCAGCGGCTCAGATGGCTTACAGCTTGCTCGGCCAATCAGGATGGGGCAGTGCTCGGGAAAAGATGGGTGGTAGTTAAAAAAAAATAAAAAAAAACACACACCACCAGAATCCCCATGGTGGAGCTGATCGATTTAGGCAAAAAAAAAAAAAAAGTAGCAGCGCACCTAATTGTACATTCGCTTTAATCACAAAACAATGGGTGTGTCGATATGTATTGATTTTTGCGGCGCACAAGGTTAGTAAATATGGTGAAACAAGAAATCGACAGGGAAAAAAACAAAATCAATTTGACGGAAACATGTTTTTATCAGGCCATCAACTTTGTATGCAAAAGCTGTATCGTCATGGCTACAAGCCTGGAAATGGAACGTGTGAATAAGGCCTAAGAAGGAAGCTCTGCAAGTGTTCCCTGCAATGACAACCATGCAACGCGCCTGTTTCCTTCTTTGTTTTCTGACCTTCACCACAACTCTGTAGGGAGGATTTTTACAGCAAAATCGTGTCTGAGGGCAAAACTATAGAATCCGTTAAAGAATAGAGAGTAACAATGAGGTTTTTGTCCACGCTTAATAGGGCTTTCGTTGGTCTTGGTTTACAATAACATAACCAACAGAAGTGTCAAGTTAAGTTTAGTCAAAAGAAAAATGGAATAATCCATGAATGTATGCAGGTTAGTTCCACACACTAGGAGAACTATGTTCAGTTTCATGGCAGACACATTGGTATCCTCTCCCCTAGGATAAATGTCATCATTATCAGCAGAAAACATTGGTTAGTATGAGATAGACCAAGTCCACCCTTAGGCTGGATTCACACATCCGTAGTGCAGCCTGTGACCGCGGACCCACGGCCCGCACTAGAAATGTGCATCTGTAGTGCTGTGTGCTTCACGGAGCACTACATTCCCACTTCATTAGCATAGCGACCCATTCAGCAAAAAAACAGTCCGCATTACAACATGTCCTTTTTCTTTGCGTCACGGATCGCAGCCCCGTATAGACGTGCAGACATGTGAACTGGGCCATTGAATAACATTGGTTTTATGTTCTGTCTTCAATGGCGGACGCAGAATAACGGATGTGTGAATATAGCCTCAGGGTCGTATTAGACAAAACGATTTTTAACGATTAATAGTAAATGATCGCAAACTAGATTTACGATAACTATTTATTCTCTGCACGATAATCGGCCAGTGTAGTAGTGCTCTTAGATTATTCTAGTCTCAAACACTACCAAGTACTTTGGCACTACCTGGTACACAATGAAAAATCCAAAACATCAATTTTAAAGAACCAGTAAGAAGAAGCTGTAGTCCTATCATACATGATGTCTCGGAACTGGTCTTGTTTTATTGGAGGTTTTAAAATCCCCCTTTACATCAGTTTCTACATCCTATGAGTCTTAAAATACAGCAGAACATAAGTGTGTCAGGTCAGCTCACCCTTCTGAGTGCATGTCCTGCACACACCATCAGGTTCCCAGGAAGGAGCACATGGACAATGCTTGGGCTGTTCCCCAATGTAGCAAATCAAAGTAACGAATGGTGAATCCACAGCTCCAGTAAAATGTAAGTATTTAATAGAACATATACAAAATAACAAAAGTTAAAAGCATGCCGACACATTTCAGGATAGATCCCTTAGACATGGCAGCCATGACTAAGGCATCTATCCTGAAACGCGTCGGAATGCTTTTAACTTTTGTTATTTTATATATGTTCTAATAAATACTTACATTTTACGATTTGTATTCACACAATAGTCATCACAAGTTCATTATGGGTCCTTAAAGTGATTCTCCCACAAATCATATTTGGTCACCTATGGACAGGATAAGTAATAAATGTATGATTGCTAAGGGTCCCACCATCACTAGAATCAGTGGGGAGGCAGGTCCTCCACCCCTTACTGTGTGCCCCAGTGAGGAGACCTTTGAATGTGGTAGTCAAACATGGCCACTACTGCGCCTTTCAAATTCTAAGGGACTGACTAATTCTATGCCATCATCCTTTCCTTCTGAGAATTCTAAAACTATTACAAACTAGAAGACGCTGCAATGTGAAATAATAACACGAGGTCTCAGTGAAAGTGATGTGCAGACAATAAAGCAAGGGTGATAATCCCACAAGGCGTGAAGGGTGACATCATCGCATGGCGTTTGAGAATAACTCTTCCCATAAGTTAACCAAAAATGTGCCGGATCTTAGGAAGCAACAAATTGTATTCATTTATTTTTAAATTTAATGTACCAAAAAAAACTCCTAGAATATTGTACACTAACACACACAGCAGCCCAGACTTAAAATGCACTTCTAGAGATTTTGTAGGCGTACAAGCTGCTCATGTTAAAGATAGCATCTGCTTTTTGTCTGTCTGAAGAAGTAAAGAGAAAACCACTGCAGACGCCCATAACTTATCCCACATAAAATTAATAGGACAAAATCCACAAAAGCATCATTATAACCATGTTAACTGGGCTCAGCACTATTAGTATACATATGATTAAAAAGTTCCCTGTTCTGTCAGTAAAATATCTATTTTTGGTGACAACACACAAGAAAAAGTAGTTTAGAACATAAGGCATGTTTCCGACGGGCTCCAGATTTTTGCAACAAAAGCCATCTGTTGTATTTAAGGCTGAAAAGAAAATGAAGTCAACTGCGGAGGCCAGAAGTTCCCGATTGGGCAGCTGCCTACAAGACAAGTCGTAGAATGATGGAACGGGTCATCTTCAAGTCAACAGTATTAACTTCTATCACGTCCATTCAACTATGGTGGGGAGGCATGGAGCTCATTGTGCTTACCACACGGCAATAAATTAATTCCTGCTCGCTCATTACATATGAATGTGGTAACATGGAGGCCTAGAGATGTGTCACAGAGATCAATAAGACATCTGCAGCAATAAAACAACAAGCCTGTCGAGACCTCCATTTTTATTTCTGACTATGACAACCTGCAAACCTACGCTTGACGTTTCTTCAGGCTTAGACTATTGTTTTAACGTTTAATGATCACTTCTTAACAACCAAAATGTTTTACCATTCTCCCTTTTAACACTTTTGCTCAATTTTTTTTTTAAAATTTGCTTCCCGAGTACAAAACATTTAAAGCGACTCTGTACCCACAATCTGTCTCCCCCCAACCGCTTGTACCTTCAGATAGCTGCTTTTAATCGCAGATCTGTCCTGGGGTCTGTTCGGCAGGTGATGCAGTTATTGTCCTAAAAGTATCTGTGCCCTAACTTTGCACGACCCCTCCGCCCCCCCCCCCTCCTCATCATTAGAATTGCCACTGGCAGGATATTTCCTATTCCTATGCAGTGAACACTGCACAGGTGCCTTAACTATCCAGCCCATGTGCCGTGCTGACACAAGTGATGAATAGGAGACAATCTGCCTGGAGCAAGGAGGAGGGACAGAGGGGTTGTGCCAACCTAATGCACAGACACTCTAGGCCACACCAGTTTGACACAGGGCTGCAAGTTTAAAAGTTGTTTTTTAGGACAATAACTGCATCACCTGCCGAACAGACCACAGGACAGATCTTGGATTAAAAGCAGCTATCTGAAGGTACAAGGTTTAAGGGGGGGCTCAGATTGTGGGTACAGTGCCGCTTTAAAGTGAATGTATCAGTATTACATTCGCTTTATGTTTCTCACATGGCCAGAAAGGCGCCGGTGGGGAAGCCGTTGCTGCAGTCCTTTATTGAATCGCGGCCCGGTTCCCGCATATGGCCCTGTTCTATTCCCGCGCGCCAGCCGGGGGTTAAGCACTGGAGGCGGACCGGCCCACCCCCATTGGAAGGAAACCCTTGCCCCTCAGTGATGCAGCTCCATAGATTCTAATGGAGCCCCATCATAGAGGGGAGGGGGTTTCCTCCCACTGCTTGACCCCTGGCCGGTGCCCGGGAATAGAACGGTACCATATGGACCATGGTTCAAAAATAGGACTGTGGCATCAGCTTCCCAGTGCCGTTCTAGCCATGTGACAAACTAAAAGCGAATCTAATGCTGGTACATTAGCTTTAACTTTCTAGATAGTCTTAATTAAAAGGGAATATCCCAACTCGTTTAGGGAAATTTTTTTTACACCGGCGTATACATCACTGTGGCGCAGTCTATTTTTTAAAACGTTGCCCAGTTCCCGTGATTGGCACCAGATTCTTTATGTGCACTTTGGCCCGCCCGCTCTATGCAGAATCAAGTCATGCCGTGTCACCAAGGGGAGTGGATATCATTACACTGGCGGCATAGAGCGTGCCGAAGTGCACATAAAGAAACTGGTGCTGATCAAAGGAACTGGGTGGCGTTTTGAAAAATTGACCACGCCACCATGATGTACACTCCGACATAGACAACGGCCAATTATTGTAAAAACAATTTCAGTAAGCAAATTAGTACGTTCACTTTTTTTTTTTTTTTTATAACTGTTTATTTTCAGAAAGTTTTATCAATTACAAACACATAACAGACATGACTGGATAGATCACAGTGAGTCAGCTCAAACATGAGTCATAAATCATCAATCGCCAACAGTGCAGTACAAACCATAGATTCGCAAAATGAGGGGCTCGAACTTGATGGATAGAAGAAACTGCCATATAACTGGAACATCAGAAGATACAATAACCATGGTTTGGAATTCGGGTCTAAAACTCCAATCTAACCACATTAATCAACACAAGTAGACCAAACAAATCACAGGGGGGGACACAGAAGGAGGGAGGGGGGGGGGGAAGGGGGTGGGAAGGGCTTATCCCTCACCATATCAAACAGGTATAGGAAAGGCACTGTCCCAAGGATCCCATACCTTCTCAAACTTCTCCATCCTAGACTCATTGAGAGCCGACAGGTACTCCATGCGGCGAACATCTGCAATTTTAGTCAGCAGTCGCTCTGGGGACGGGGGGACTGTTGATTTCCAACAGTTAGCTATTAAACATTTGGCAGCCGTAAGAATATGCAGCAGCAACTTAGCTGCAGGTTTGCTTAAGTGCTTAGGAGGAACATTAACCCCTTTGTGCTGCAGCTAGTTTGGGCCTTAATGACCAGGCTAATTTTTCAAAATCTGACCTGTCTCACTTTATGCTCTCATAGCTCAGTGATGCTTTAACGTATGCTAGCGATTCTGAGATTGTTTTTTCGTGACATATGGCACTTTATGTTAGTGGCAAAATTTGGTCACTACTTTGTGTGTTTTTTGTGAAAAACATCAAAATATCATGAAAAATTAAAAAAATTTGCATTTTATGAACTTTGAAATTCTCTGCTTCTAAAAAAAGAAAGTCGTAGCACATAAATTAGTTACTAAGTCACATTACCAATATGTCTTCTTTATTCTGGCATAATTTGGTAAACATATTTTACTTTTTTAGGGTGTTATGGGGCTTAGAAATTTATCAGCAAATTATCACATTTTCGTGAAACTGATTTTTTTAGGGACCAGTTCTTTTTTTAAATGGATTTAGAAGTCTGGTATCCTGAAAACCCCCATAAGTGACCCCATTTTGGAAACTACACACCTTAAAGAATTAATCTAGGGGTATAATGAGCATTTTAACCCTACAGGGGCTGGAGGAAAGTATTCACAATTAGGCAGTAAAAAAATTGAAAATTTAAATTTTCCAATAATATATACGTTTAGATTAAAGTTTCTCATTTTCAAAAGGAATATGAGACAAAAAGCACCCCAAAATTTGTAATGCAGGTTCTCTTGAGTACAACGGTACCCCATATGTGGGCGTAAACCACTGTATGGGCACACAGCAGGGCTCAGAAGGAAGGGAGCGCCAATTAGCTTTTCCAATGCAGATTTTGCTGAAGAAGTTTCTGAGCGCCAGGTGCGTTTGCAGAGCCCCTGTAGTGTCAGCAGAGAGAAAACCCCCCATAAGTCACCCCATTTTGGAAAGTACACCCCTCAAAGAATTCATCTTGGTGTGTGGTGACCATTTTGACCCCACAGGTATTTGAGGAAAGTATTCAAAAGAAGACAGTAAAAATGAAAAACTTGAATTCTTCCAATAATATGTTCGTTTAGTTTGAAATTTCTCAATTTCACGAGGAACAAGAGGAAAAAAGTACCCCAAAATTTGTAACGCAGGTTCTCCTGAGGACAATGGTACCCCATATGTGGGCATAAACCACTGCATGGGCACACAGGAGGGCTCAGAAGGGAAGGAGCGCCAATTAGCTTTTTCAATGCAGATTTTGCTGCAGAAGTTTCCGAGCGCCAGGTGCGTTTGCAGAGCCCCTGTAATGTCTGCAGAATAGAACCCCCCCAAAAGTCACTCCATTTTGGAAAGTACACCCCTCAAAGTATTCATCTTGGTGTGTGGTGACCATTTTGACCCCACAGGTATTAGAGGAAAGTATTCAAAAGTAGACAGTAAAAATGAAAAACTCAAATTTTTCCAATATTATGTTCTTTTAGTTTGAAATTTCTCAATTTCACGAGGAACAAGAGGAAAAAAGTACCACAAAATTTGTAACGCAGGTTCTCCTGAGTACAATGGTACCTCATATGTGGGCATAAACCACTGCATGGGCACACAGGAGGGCTCAAAATGGAAGGAGCGCCAATTAGCTTTTTCAATGCAGATTTTGCTGAAGAAGTTTCTGAGCGCCAGGTGCGTTTGCAGCGCCCCTGTAGTGCTAGCGGAGTAAAATCTCGCCATAAGTCACTCCATTTTGGAAAGTGCACCCCTCATAGAATTTATTTTGGGGTGTGGTGAGCATTTTGACCCCACAGGTATTTGAGGAAAGTATTCAAAAGTAGACAGTAAAAATGAAAAACTCGAATTTTTCCAATAATATGTTCCTTTAGTTTGAAATTTCTCAATTTCACGAGGAACAGGAGAGAAATGTCACCCCAATATATGTAACACAGGTTCTCCTGAGTAGAACGGTACCCCATATGTGGGCATAAACCACTGCATGGGCACACAGCCGGGCTCAGAAGGGAAGGAGTGCCAATTAGCATTTTCAGTGCAGATTTTTCTGAAGAAGTTTCTGAGCGCCAGGTGCGTTTGCTGAGCCCCTGTAGTGTCAGCAGAATAGATTCCCCCCAAAAGTCACCACATCTTGGAAAGAGCACCCCTCAAAGAATTCATCTTGGGGTGTGGTGACCATTTTTACCCCACAGGTATTAGAGGAAAGTATTCAAAATTGGCCAGTAAAAATGAAAAACTCGAATTTTTCCAATAATATGTTGGTTTAGTTTGAAATTTCTCAATTTGACGAGGAACAGGAGAGAAAACGTACCCCAAAATCTGTAACGCAGGTTCTCCTGAGTACAACGGTACCCCATATGTGGGTATAAACCACTGTATGGGCACACAGCAGGGCTCAGAAGGGAAGGAGCGCCGATTTACAGGAGCAAAACCGCAGCTAGTAATGGTTATTAGAATAGCGCAGTTACTAAAATAAGATAAAAAAAATTAGATTACAGGTAATGTGGGGTGGTTACGGGCAACCAGGGGTGGTTATGGGCAACCTGAGGTGGTTACAGGTAATCTGGGGTGGTTACGGACAACATGGGGTGGTCACGGGCAACCTGCTGTGATTACGGCAACCTGGGGTGGTTACAGGCAACGTGG
Source organism: Dendropsophus ebraccatus (assembly GCF_027789765.1). Classification (NCBI taxonomy): domain Eukaryota; kingdom Metazoa; phylum Chordata; class Amphibia; order Anura; family Hylidae; genus Dendropsophus; species Dendropsophus ebraccatus. The sequence continues at coordinate 127,454,495 of NC_091458.1, forward strand.
GGTGGTTACAGGCAACGCAGGGTGGTTACGGGCAATGTGTGGTGGTTATGGGCAACGTGTGGTGGTCACGGGCAACCTGCTGTGGTTACGGCAACGTGGGGTGGTTACAGGCAACGTGGGGTGGTTACAGGCAACGTGGGCTGGTTACAGGCAACGTGGGCTGGTAACGGGCAACGTGGGCTGGTTACGGGCAACCTGCTGTGCTTACAGACAATCTGGGGTGGATACGGGCAACGTGGGGTGGTTACGGGCAACCTGCAATGCTTACAGACAATCTGGGGTGGTTACAGGCAACGTTGGCTGGTTACGGGCAACCTGCAGTGCTTACAGACAATCTGAGGTGGATACGGGCAACGTGGGGTGGTTACGCGCAACCTGCAGTCCTTACTGACAATCTGGGGTGGTTACGGGCAACGTGGGGTGGTTACGGGCAATGTGGGGTGGTTACGGATAAACTGAAGTTCTTATAGGCAATCTGGGGTGGGTACCTGTAATCTGACATGGGCACCGCAATCTGGAGGGGGTCATTGGCAATTTGGGGTGGTCAGAGGCAAGGTGCGGTGGTCAGAGGCGACGTGCGGTGGTCAGAGGCGACGTGCGGTGGTCAGAGGCGACGTGCGGTGGTCAGAGGCATTGTGGCGTTGTCAGAGGCATTGTGGCGTGGTCAGAGGCATCGTGGCGTGGTCAGAGGCATTGTGGCGTGGTCAGAGGCAACGCGCAGTGGTTACGTGCAATCTGGGGGGGTTACATGTAATCTGGCATGATTACGGGGAACCTGGGGGGGTTATGTGCAACCTGGAAGGGTTACAGACAATCTGGGATTGTTACTGATAAACTGAAGTGCTTATAGGTAATCTGGGGTGGGTACATGTAATTTGGGGTGGTTACGGGCAATCTGGAGGGGGTCACTGGCAATTTGGGGTGGTTACGGGCAACGTGCGGTGGTTACGGGCAACGTGCGGTGGTTACGGACAACGTGCGGTGGTTACGGGCAACGTGCGGTGGTTACGGGCAACGTGCGGTGGTTACGGACAACGTGCGGTGGTTACGGGCAACGTGCGGTGGTTACGGGTAATCTGGGGAGGGGTTAGGGGTAATTTGGGAGTAAACTGCAATTATTACTATAATAAAAAGTGTGTGTTTTATTTTTTTGTATGTTTGTCACTTTTTGTACTTTACATATTCATTTTCACTGTATTACTATGATTACTGTGATATTTTCTATCTCAGTAATCATAGTTCAGTGACAGAGACCAAATTGGTCTCTGTCACTTTAAATTTTCAGAGTTGGCTGGTTGTGAAGCGCATGCGCACTTCATAACCAGCCAGGACGTCGAGGAGGAAGGAGCTCCGTCGATCCGGTGAGTATATGGGGAAGGGGGGGGTGACTGGGGGACGGGGGTGACGGGGGGGTGGGGGGACATCACTTTTTATCCCCTGTCACCAATCATTCATGGTGACAGGGGATAAAAAGTGCCGGGAGCACATGGCACAAGCGATCAGCGGTATATAGTATATACCGCTGATCGCTTGTACCGGGACCCCACAGGGGGGTCCCCGATGACTGCCCCATGCTCTCCGCTACCTCCGGTGGCGGAGAGCATGGGGCTTTCATTCATTTTAACCTTTTAATCGCTGTGAACCGACGTTAGTCGGTTCACAGCGATAGCGGCGGCCATCTTGGAAATGATGGCCGCCGGGGGAGGGGGGTTAGTTATCGGGGCACTAGGGGGGGCTGATCTGAGGTCTGGGGGATACTTATTTCATCTCCCCCCGCCGTAGATTCACGGCGGGGGGAGATGAAAGGTGGCGGCGGCACCGGTACTCTCATTTACCGACGGTCGCCGCTATAACGTTAATAGCGGCGATCGTCGGTAAGGGGGGGGGCCGGGACGGACCTCACACACTGCCCCAACCCCTCAGCTACCTCCGGTAGCCGGGGGGATGGGGTGGGGGCCGTCCCGGCCCCGCAGCCTTATTCTCTGCCATCGCCGTAAAAAGCTGATGGCAGCAGAATAAGGCCCATTAGTGACCGCCGTAGAAAGCCGTATCGGCGGTCACTAAGGGGTTAAGAATATAATGGAGGGGGTCAAGCGGCAAATCTATAGATAAGACCGAGTGAACAATCTCTTTTACTGATCTCCAGTAATTCTGTAGGAGAGCACATTCCCAAAATATATGGGGCAAGGTCCCCCGGCCCCAAGAGCAACGCCAGCACATCATGGACACCTGAGGGAAGATGCGGTGCAATAAGTCTGGGGTATGGTACCAGTACATTAAGATTTTGTATTGATTCTCCTTATAGGACACACAGGAGGATGATTTGGCCGCACGAGACCAAATAATACTCCAGAGCTCAGGAGACAGCTCCCTATTCAGATAGGTTTCCCACTTAGTCATATATGCATGCTTAGAAGCGGGATCGTCTGCCGAGGGTGTCAAAAGATCATATATGTCTGAGATCAAACCCCTAGTAGTCTTCGTACATTTACATAACCATTCAAACGGGGTAGGCTTAGAGACCGGCTCCGTTCCGTGGAGATCCCCCAGCCATCGAGCCAGTACGACATAATAGGGGTAGGCCTGTGGTGGAAGAAGGTATCTATCACACAGCTTAGCAAAGGGTAACAGCTTTCTTTGAAATATATCCACGACATCCGCCAGATGGAAAAGCTTAGCCGATTGCCAGGGTCTAATCATCTCCCCCTGCATACTTTCGGGGATGTTAGGATTATATAATATGGGGACTAATGGCGTCCTGGGGGATCTCAACGGGAAAAGCCGTCCAGCAGAAACCCACACATCTCTAGTGTGTTTCATAGGGCCTAAAAGAGCAGGACCAGGTCCCCCTGTCAGGGGAGACCAAAGCAACATGCAAGGGTGGGTGGGAGCGATCCAGAGTTTTTCTATTTCAAACCACCTCGAGAAGGCCTGAAGGGTCGTCCAGAACGGGATTCTACGCAAATGAGTAGCCAAATCGTATCGGTACAGGTCAGGGACTCCCAGACCTCCCCTAGTGGTTTTAGAGAGCATGACTGAGTTGGGGATTCTATGTCGGCCTTTATTCCATATAAATCTAAACAGGGTGGACTGGACGCTCCTAAGGGCAGATCTAGCAATAGGGATCGGGAGGGTCTCCATGAGATATAGTATTTTGGGTAAAATGGACATCTTCACCGCTGTAATCCTACCAAAGAAAGAGAGGGGTAAGGATGCCCATTTAGTCACAAGGCCTGTAATTTCCTTAAAAAGAGGGAGGAAGTTGGCCTTGAATAGCGTAGAAAAGGAAGGTGTGATGTTTGTCCCCAGGTACCTAAGCGACTTATCCCGCCACGTGAAGGGGTACGTTCGCTTAAGAGTCTCAACAACTGATGTAGGCAAATTAATAGGGAGGGCTTCAGTCTTTGTCTGGTTAACCTTATATCCCGACAATTTCCCATAACTATCAAGAATTCTATAGAGGTTGGGAAGGGAAACATGGGGGTTGCGCAGGGTCAAGAGTATGTCATCAGCAAAGAGGGATAGTTTAAATTCCCTATCTTGCACTAGGATGCCCTGTATATCCGCACACAACCTAATCTGAGCTGCCAAGGGCTCTATACATAAATCAAAAAGGAGGGGAGAGAGGGGGCACCCCTGCCGAGTCCCATTTCCAATGGGTAATCTATGAGAGGTCGCATGCGGGAGACGCACCATCGTCTCAGGGTCAGAGTATAATGCCGTAACGGCCGTAAAAAACCACCCCGTGATACCAAAGGCAGTCAACGTGGCTCGAAGAAAAGGCCAACTCAGCCTGTCAAAGGCTTTTTCCGCATCGAGACCCAAAAGGAGACCTGATGAGCTAGTTTTGTGAAGGACCTCTACAAGATCGATGGTGCGTCTAGTGTTATCTCCAGCTTGCCTCGAGGACACGAAGCCCACTTGGTCTTTATGAATGAGAGTCGGCAGGAGGGACCCCAGTCTATTTGCCAGTAATTTAGTAAAAATCTTCAAATCTGCATTAAGCAAAGATATGGGTCTATAGCTACTACAATCTGCCGGGTCCTTCCCTGGTTTCGGGACAACAGTCAGAAAAGATTCCAGCATTGTACGGGGGATAGGAGAACCAGACAAAAAGGAATTATAAAGGGGCAGCATATAAGGAGACAGTTCAGTCACAAGGTTCTTGTAGTACATGTATGGCAGGCCATCAGGCCCAGGGGCTTTACCATTCGGTAGGTCCTTTATAACCTCCGAAAGTTCCTCGTGGGTTACAGGGGAGTTAAGTTCCTCTCTGTCAGTATCCGCAAGAGTCGGTAGCTGACAGGACTCTAGGAACTGGGTAAGACTTTGCTGTCTAGCTGAAGGATCTGACGGCAACCCAGAGGGCAGGGAATACAATTTGGTGTAGTAGTCAGCAAATATAGCCGCTATCCGATCAGGGGCATATTGGAGACTCCCTGTAGAGTCTTTAACCGCCTGGGGAGAGGCCTGAACTTTGGCGTCTCGAAGTTGGGAGGCGAGTAAGCTATGGGCCTTGTTAGCCCTATCATAATATTTATGTCTGGTATAAACCAGTAGTTTGTCTACATGAAGGACCATCATATCCTTCAGCTGAGATTTTTTACTAGGAATTCATTTAGTCTCCAATGACATACTCTACGAGGGGTAAGTAGGGTTTTAAAGGTAAGAGTGACCGGGGAGTGATCCGACCAAGTAATCCCCAAGATCTCGGAGGAGTCCAACACCCGTAGACCCAAGATATTACTAAAAAGGTAATCAATACGCGTATGCGTAGAATGGACCGGAGAATAAAACGTATACGTTTTGTCTGAGGGGTTGGAGAAGTACGTTCACTTTAAAGATTTTCTACCATGCAGCTCTTTTTGGAGAAACATAATTTAGATGGACTTTCCAATGACTTGCTAACTAGCCTAGACTGTAGACAGAGTAAAGAATCCTTGGAGGACAGCTTACACAGGCTGCTGAGAGAGAATAGCAGATAAAAGACAGTCTGCAAATGACTGGGCTGTGTATAAATGTAAAGAGCAAAACTCACACAGCAAAACTATAGAGGCTGTAGAGGAGAAACTAAGCAAACTTTTAAATGAAGTGCTTTTAGCGCTATGCACAAATATAAAAAATATATATATTTTTTTTAGTGTCCAAAGCATCTACTAATGTCGAAGAGAAAGGGTTTTATTAAAAATGTATTTACTCCGTATCGTTTTCTCTCATAGAACAAAAGCTAAAAGGAACGCGTATATGTACCTTACAGGAGCAAAGATGAATTCTTCAGCTATTACTTAACAAATGGTTACTGTCTGCTTGTAATCCTTTTACCATCCACCTCAGACATGTGTCTCAGAAATCAAGGGGTTAGGTTAAGTGAAATGAAACAAGACATGAGCTCTTTTTTAGATTCCCAGGAATCTGAAATAAAAATATATTTATGTGCAATTTTTAACCACAAGTACAAATTGCAGCCATTTTCTCTTCATTTGACATCAGAAAGAACATGCAAGCTACTTGTGGTGTAGCATAACATGTTATTATTTCAAGTAGTAATATTTGTCTTTAAAAAGAAATAAAACTAAATAATTAATTTTGAGATTTTAAGAACAGATTTGCTTTTTCATTTTTCAAGGATGTTGGATTTTATTTTTTAAACGTTACTGCTTACGTCTAGCCACCTTCTGGCCACCACATCTCATGGTGTAAACTCAATATATGTGACAGGAGGTATACAAAGTGTCTATCCAGCCACAGTTTATATACCAAGAACAGTGTGAGCTACATAAAGAGGTACTCCAACCCTGCCGTATTTTTCAGATATGGCCGGGGAGGGGGTGGTTATGGATGTCGGAGGTCACTTACCTCCCCGGTTCCAGCGCCGGGTCCTAGATCACAGCACCCGTACCCCCGTCAGCTTCCTGGTCTGAGCTGCCGCACGAGACGTGACGTCTCCAGGCAGTTCAGCCATTCGGCGACACAGTAACCACCTGGCTAAGGGTAGGGAAACCTAAGCCTCTCCTGAGTAGTATAGGGGAAAGGAGACACTGATGTTTCTCCGCTTGTTCTCATTTAACTATGTAGATGAATAGATAGGTAGATCCTGTGTTTACAGTGCAAAGCAGAAACAGATCGAACCAGTGGTGGGCAGATACTACAAGACAGGTACGTGGCAGTTAGCTCTGAGGTGCAATGCATGCTGGGAGATGCAGTTTTCCGTCTGGGTGCCATGATGTAAAACTGTGATCATTTGTAAAAGTTTTAACCTGGGGCTAGGAGCAGCGTAAAAAAAGCAAGGAAGATGTAAAACAATCAGTGGAGGATTGGTGAGTGCACCTTTATGTTTTTTGTGAATTTTTATTTATTAGTTGCCCTTTAAAACACTGCCTTTCCACTTTTTGTTAAAGAAGATATCCAGGGAGCAGAAATTGTGTACCCTGTTCTGCTCCCTGATGCTTGAATTCCTTTTACTCATGGTCTTGAAAGTGTACCTTGGCAGACAAGAGAGGGGCAGGTACACGGTATGCTACAGAAAGCCAATGTGAGGAAGTAGACCACCGGAAAACAGAACAGCTAGGACTTTTTCTGCTTTCCAAATAATCCCTTTAAGCTTGAACATTCCGCTGTGAAAATTATTAAGGCGATGCAGAAGGCTTTCAATAACTATGCAATAAGTGCACAAACCCTTTTAAGAGAGCTGAGAATATGATCCACCTTCTGGACGGCCGGCAAGAAGCTGAACAACCGAGAGTGTTGAACTTGTACATGCTGCAAGCAACAAAGAAGGTGACTAACAGTACGAGAACTAAAAGCTGATCTGTGGATTCCAAAGTCAACTATGTGTGAGAAGGAAGAGACGCTAGAGGGAACTGTGAAGTCCAAAGATGACAACTTTAAAGGTTATTGAGGCATCACTGTCCTATGTACAATTTATCTTTTATCATGTTCAAAAAGCATTGTATATACTGTAGCTCTATCTGCACCTGATTTTATCTCTAAAAAGCCTAATCATATTTAAAAATACACTTTAAGGCTAAATTTACATGGGTAAGGGTCCTATTACACAGATCGATTTTTCACGACTAACGATAAACGATCGCAAACGAAATTGTTTATCGTTAACCTAAGATCGTTCACCATATTACACAGAACGATGGTCGTTAGTTACGATCGTTACTATGATCGTTATTGCAATCATTACTACGATCGTTTCTTCAGTCTGATTCTAGCAAAACAATGAACAATGTGCAATTACACTGAACAAGTAGTGAAAAAATGCGGAACTTGAGCAAACGAATGTGGAATTACAACGAACAATTAACGATAATTTTAGGTTCAGATTTAAATCAAAGATCAACGACATACAAACGATTTTTCGATTAATGCCTGCAATTACGCAGAACGATTATCCTTTAGATTCAAACGATATAACGATTTTTCGCATGATAATCGTCCCGTGTAATAGGGCACGAAGTGATAATCCGTCCAATCGATCATTTAACGATTTTAAAGCAAGAATTTGGTTTTTATACCGATCAGCGTTTAGACGGATAAGTCGTTAGAAAAAGTTAGAAAATTGTTATTGCGATCGTTTTTAAGATCGCTTAAGCCCATCTTTTACATAGGGTGAATCTTTGAAAGACTATTTACACGAAGCGATCTGCAAATATTTTGGGAACGACGAATGACGATTTGATAACATGTTGAAAGATCAAAATGAACAATTTCTCGCTCATCGCTTGATCATTTGCTGTGTTTACACGGAACGATTATCGCTCTAATGCGATCGTTATTGCGAAAATTCGAACGATAATCGTTCCGTGTAAACGCAGCATTAGATTTGACTTGTCACAGATTCGGCATTGAAATCAATCTGATGACAATGTGACTTGGCCATTGAATGGGATTTCTGCAGTCTGGTTCACATGCACTAAAAATTTTCAGTGCTTATTGACTGATTCATGGATACTGCATAAAAAAGCACAGCAAATAAGTGAGGGTTCCAGAGATGTTTAAACTGCAGATCTGTTGCATAAAGACTTGGATTTCTGCCACAAAAACACATGTCTGATTATTATCCAACGTGTGACTGTACCCTACAATTCTCCCACATGACTGGTCTACAGGAATCTCAGGGGAGCTCCCAGGCTTTCCCGCACAGAAAAGAGCTGCCTGGCAGAAGCATGAAGAAGTGTGAGTTTAATTCTGCATATTTACTGCGCATCATGAAGTCACGTGGAAAACTACTTTTAATTTTTAAAACATTACTTTTCCAAAATATCCAGAGGACTCTTCAGTAAACAGAGGAACATCTGAAGGTGGCACCACTGTATGTGCACACTGCCAGACAATTTCCTAGGTGTGGACAGTACTGGCCTAATTATACGACACCAACAGGCTTGTGTTACCAGGCTGACAGTAAAAAGGCCTTAGTCACAGAATGGTGGAGCTGATGGAACAAGAATTTACAGCTCCTCTCTGCCTAATGGCAATTCCTAACAATAGGTAAGTGCATTTTAAAGTGAAATTGCATGACTCTGGATTTTTATTAGTGTGTACATTGCAACTCTTGTCACTTAAAAAATGTAAAAAAACAAGGAGGGGGGGGGGGGGGGAGAGATTTATCATTGTTGCTCCCAATGTGCATCTGCAAAATGTTGCAGTTCCTGGGCAACTTTCTGGTGATGGAAGCCTAATCTGTAGGCAAATGGGTAATTGGGGGGGGCATAGCATTATGGGGGCGTGTAAAAGTATGGAGAGAGCGTGATTCAATGCAGGACATACGAAACAGACTTAAGGGAGAAGTCCGGCGAAAATGTTTATCAAAGTAATGTATTGACCCACAAAAGTTATACAAATCACCAATATACAATTATTACGGGAAATGCACAAAGTGCTTTTTTCCTTGCTTTTACTTATGGTGATGTCACGACCCGACTCCCAGAGCTGTGCGGGCTGTGGCTGCTGGAGAGGATGATGGCAGGGGGACACAGGGCACTGGAGGGACACTGAGCATCCCTCTTGCCATCATCCTCAGCAGCTCTGGGTTATGACCTCACCGTTTTATCCAGGAAGTGAAGCCTTGATGCAGTAGTAAGTGCAAGGAAAAAGCACTTTATAAGCATTTCCCGTAAAGTGTATAATGGTCATTTGTATAACTTTTGGGGGGTAATACAATACTTTTAGAAACATATTCGCTGGAATTCTCCTTTAAGAGGGCATCAGTCAAGCCTAGAATGGTGTTTTTTGGAGCTGGATTGCCTGTATATTGTGCATTATGGTGGAGCCAAGATGAGTGGTCTAAGGTATTTTGCATATTGTTACTACATTTAAACTCTGGCGGAAAGCAGAACATAACCACAGTTCTACAAAGCTGAACAGAGCAGCAGGCGTGCGTGACCAACCACAGCTCCATTCATGATCTGTATAGTTCCCAGCTAGAGGGTACATCAGACACTCAGCAGTTACCCTGTTGACAGATGATGAGCTTAGAGTGATACTATAAAAAATAAAGTTTTTCATTCTTTATTATCACTTTTCTATAGTCATATGCAAGCTAAAAAGAATTCTCAAAAAAAAAAGTATATATTATTATTAAGCTTATCCAGCACCTTGCCGCAGCAAAATACCACCTTCACATTTGCTGTAGACTTAGAAAATTTCATTATAAACCAGGCACAAATTCTTACAGTTACCAATGAGTATTCTCAGCTTGGGATCAGGCTGCATACCTATTTGAATGTATAATCTATATCAATCTTTAGCAAGAAAAGAGTTGGTTTTGCTGTAACGGAGACAAAAAAAAAATCATCACAATCCAGAAGCTTGTAAAAACCTAATGTAAAAACAGCTACTAAGCCTTTTCTACAGTGTTAGGCCCTATTCACATGTCCAGCAAACCTCGAGACACATGTCCAAATCTGAACGCTCTGTATTTGATTACTGATGGCTGAAGAAGCAGATGCAGATGAAGATGCAGCCCTAGGGAGTTCTGGAAAACATTAAAACATTACTGCAAAGTGTGAATGAGGCCTTTGGAAGCACTTACAATGCAGCAGCATAGAAACCGTGATGTGGCAACAGAATTCAACCACAATCTGTTACATCTATTTAACAACAACCCATTAAAGGGAACCTGTCACCCCCCGTGCCGGGGTGACAGGCTCCCGACCCCCCGTTAGAGCCCCCTATACTCACCTAATCCCGCCGGGTCCCGCTTCTGGAGGCGGTCGGGTGATGAAGATCTCAGCTGCTGCAGCCCGGCGCGCGTGCGCTGAAAGATGAGTCCAACGCTCATAGAGAATGACGGAGCGCTGGACTCTCCTGTCATTCTCTATGGGTGTAGGACTCATCTCTCAGCGCGCGCGCCGGGCTGCAGCGGCTGAGATCTTCATCACCCGACCACCTCCAGAAGCGGGACCCGGCGGGATTAGGTGAGTATAGGGGGCTCTAACAGGGTCGGGAGCCTGTCACCCCGGCACGGGGGGGTGACAGGTTCCCTTTAAGTGTAGAGATGAGCGAACCGGGTTCGGGTTCGAGTCCATCCGAACCCGAACTTTCGGCATTTGATTAGCGGGGGCTGCTGAACTTGGATAAAGCTCTAAGGTTGCCTGGAACACATGGATACAGCCAATGACTATATCCATGATTTCCACATAGCCTTAGGGCTTTATCCAAGTTCAGCAGCCACCGCTAATCAGATGCCGAAAGTTCGGGTTCGGATCAACTCGAACCCGAACCCGGTTCGCTCATCTCTAAGTGTTACACTGACTTGTCTACATAAAAGAACGATTGACGGAAATTACAGAATGGCTATCTGTACAAGAAAGATTTATGTTACACAGATAGCCAGATCTCTTCATTCTTATTTTGCCGTACTTCTATAGGAACAAAAAGAAACCATGCATTGGGATTACCTCCTGTCTTAACGTTTGGGAACTAGAATTCCGTGTTCACATATTCTGTCACATATTTGGAATTTCCTTCGTGTCTAGAAGGCCTCTCCAGTGTAAACAAAGGCCGTGTACAGTAGCCATGGTGAAGCACATTTCACAATGCTATAGCTACAATGTCATCTGCATCACTGGAGCTACGTCTACAGAAAGAAAAAGCAGTTCTATCACTATGGGTCTACAGCACGTATGATGGGCTATATGATTACAGTATACAAAGCCTGTGTACTGGTGTTAGTTATACCCTTTCCCTTCACCTCCTACTTACTGACATTATACATATGAGAACAGAAGAAAATTGCCCCCTGAATAAATTAAGAGCACCAAGCATGCGCAGCTATCTACCCACTCATTCTCTAGGGTAGTGCTTCTAAAACTGTGAGGCGCCCCCTAGTTGCTGGTAAGGCACAGATAGGGGCAGATTTTACTAAAGTAACTATAAACTGCACATTCCGGTCCTTGGTTGCAACAATCTCTGGTTTAGGAATATTATTGACTCATTTTGAAGTAATTTTAAAGTGTCACTGTCATGAAAATTTTTTGCAGAAATCAATAGTCCAGGCGATTTTAAGAAACTTTGTAATTGGGTTTATTAGCCGAAAAATGTATTTTTATCATGAAAAAGCAGTTTGAAGCTCTCCCCCCTGTCTTCATTGTTCTATGGAGAGAGCTAAATAAAACACCAAAACAGGACAACAAAGAGTTAATCTACAAATACCTCACCCTTTATCTCCTCTGACAGTCAGCATTGACCTCTCTGAGCTATGATTACATAAATACCTCACCCTTTATCTCCTCTGACAGTCAGCATTGACCTCTCTGAGCTATGATTACAGCGTGTTCACCTAGCTCTGTGCCTGTAATCCTCTGTTATCTGCTTTCTGCTGTCGGCTAACTCCCTCCTCCCTCCTCCCTAGAACAGACTGGGTACGTCTGATGCAACAAGTCACAATTGATTTTTTGCAGTGGATGGAAAAGAGGAGGGAGGGGAGGACCTGGGAAAGGGCCTTTTAAATGGAGATAATGGCATATTTGGCTATAAACCCAATTACAAAGTTTCTTAAAATCGCCTGGACTATTGATCTCTGCAAAAAAATAAAAAATACGACAGTGACTTTTTAATGTTTTATACAGTTTAGGCAACAATTTAAAACGACTCTGTACCGGCACCTTACCGCGGGGGGTCGGCCTGTCTCCCGGTGTTGGTATTTAGATTAAAAAAAACAACTTTTATCAATGCTGTGGGGCGGGCAGTCAAACAGGTGTGGCCTAGAGCATTCATGCCCTAGGCCTGTGGCGTCTCTCTCCCTGCCTCCCTTCACTTTCAGAACGCCCCTGGGCTCGCAGGCCTAGGTCATTGATGGTCTGGGCCACAAAAGTTTGACTACCTGCCCTGCCGCACAGAAATAAATAATTTTTCTTCTAAATACCGGCACTGGGAGATGGGCCTACCCCCAAACCAGGAACAGCGTGAGTACCTCTGAAACGCGGTGACAGCAGTTAGGGGGAAGCAAGGTACTGGTAGAGTCGCTTTAAGGGTAGGCTGAGCAATGTTTTTTTTTTTTGCATGGACTTCCACCACAGATGGTTAGGCCCCGGCATCCTCCTGGTCAGTCTGGTGAGGCCCAGACATCACTGAAGCACTGCTTTAAGGGGGCATTCACGGGTCTGCAAATTTGTGTATGTTACGGACGGGGAAGAAATGTCAAGGATTCATTCCCTGCCCGGCATGATGTGTCAGCATTAAGCGGGCAGCAGGGAAACTCTTTGAAACACTACGGCTCTGTCGCTATAGTGCAGCGGCGATTCAAGGAGATTATGCGCTGCCAGTATGATACTGACACATCATGCCATGCGGGGAATGAATCCTTGACATTCCTTCCCTGTCCATAACGTCCGCAAATTTGCGGACGTGTGAATGCCCCCTAAGGTGATTCCAAACCCCACCGTTCACTAAACCACAGTCCTGTGGATAGGGGATAACTTTATATTGTCTATATTCTATGGAACACAAAGGTCTGCATAGGAGCTGTAGAAACAAATAGATATTGCATTTTCATCCAGACTATTTGCTTATAATAAATAAATAATAAAAATTGGTTGTAAAATCCCATACTGCTTCTAAACCATGATAAATATCAGTTAGCATCCACTCTTACATACCAACTAACCGGGAATGTTATTTCCATCTGTGGCTAAATAATTCATTGACTTTCCTTGTTTTACTAATGATACTGTCAATTCTGTCATCTTAAAAGGCAACGCATTTGCCAAGATAAATAGGCATTTTGCATATTTCACATATTTTAGCACAGTGGCATGGTGATGGTGTCATTCTGCAGAAGAGCTGTAAGCAATGATGCATAATAATCTACACATCCCGCACAACACTAAATGGAAATCTACTTCAAGATTAAATATAAAAAAAAATGTGATGCACAGATTTTTATATATATATATATATATATATATATATATATATATATATATATATATATATAAACTCCACATGCCTGGCAAAGATTCATTGGTCACGTGACCTATGTCATAATGTCTATAAGGGCAAAAGGGCAAGACCTTTTAATTCAAGCTTGCATAAATACATTCAGTAAAGCCCCTATTACACAGGGCGATGGAGAGGAGCAAACAAGTGCAGTCAGCACTTCTTTGCTCCTTGTTGCCCACTCGCTGCCGACTATTACATGCGTCATGCGGACAGGGCTGCCCAGGCGATCGCTAGATCGTTTGTGCAGCCCATGGAAGATGGCGGTAGTCCTATTCCACAGAGTGACCTCAGCAGTTTGCTGCTATCATAGTCGTTTGTCTTTCAGCATGAAAGACAAACGACAATGATGGCGGCTGATCGTTGTATTGTATTACACAAGACAATTATCGGCCGTAACTTCTGTTACCTCTATTAAAGGGGTACTCCAGTGTGGGGGCACTTTTTTACTGGGGCCGGGGAGAAGGTGGCCGAGGAAAAAGATGTCCACTCACCTCCCCAGCTCCAGCGGCGGGTCCCGCATTGCGGCGCTCCAGTGCCCGGCCGTTTCCTCGGCCCGAGACGTGGCAAATCAGGTCCGCTCAGCCAGTCAGTGAAGGTGGTGGGATCTGATGGGACTTGAAACGGATCCCACCTCTTTCACTGAGTGGCTGAGCGGACCTGAGAAGTCTCTGGCCCGCGTCAGACACCCGGAAGCGGCCGGGAACCGGGCACCGTAGCGCCGTGATGCGCGACTCGCCGCTGGAACCGGGGAGGTTAGTGGACGTCTTTTTCCTAAGCCACCTCCTCCCCGGTCCCAGTAAAAAAGTGCACCCACACTGGAGTACCCCTTTAACATTACTTTTGTACTATATGTCTACGATCTAAGGGTCTATTCGCACATCAGTATATTTCCCATTAGCAATCTGCAAATTTCCATCCGTATTAAAATCAGTATTGCATCCGTATTTTTTGATGATCTGCAAAAATGAAAAAGTGTGGAATCCGTATTTTGCAGGTCACATTCACAAAAATAGAGATCCCATAGGGATCCCTGGAGGAATTTTTTGCAGTAGGGATCATGGGATGTGTGTATGGGGCCGCAAATGAGGACAGGTGAATAGGGCCTAACCATCTACCACAGAAACCGAATATTACATTAAAATTTTAAGACTAGTCTGCCATCAAGGTTAGCTTAGGTGCTACTCGCATCATTTCCAGGTTCAATTGATGCCCCAGGCCTTTGCAACAGAGCATATACATTAGCATTAGAGATGAGTGAACCTAGAGCGAGAAGTCAGGAGCAGAGTGGGGAGATCACATGATCAGGGGGACAGACTGGAACACTGGTGCTGGACTTCAAGAAGTATGTTCAATTTGGTTTTTTTTGTATGTTGTACTTAGAATATTTTTAATAAAATTGGAATACCCCTTTAAGGTAGCCATACACATTAATGTCAGCCAAGCCCGCCAAATGACTAACCTAATGCATATAGGGGTATTTCCGTTATCCCATAATGGCAGATGTTTTGGAAAGAAGGATGGGGTTGTTGGATTTCAACATGCCTGATGCCTTTGTTTTCATGGTTTAATGTAAATTAGGCGATTTTGTGTATGTTGTTTATACCCCTTAGTTAAAATTGATGGACATGAGTCTTTTTTCAACCCTAATATGTAACCTTTTTTAAATCTGTGTAACCTTTGTTAAACAGACACCTGTGACAAGCACTGTCCTGCCAGTGTCACCAAGTTATTGCAGTAGACACGCCAGTATTTACTGACCACACATGTCTAAGGACACCAGCTGATGGTAAACTATGGGGGTATAGCGGAGCAAAAAGTAAACTTTGTTTTACACTGCATAACACATGTCAGAAACACCAGCTAACAAACCTCCCCTGTATAAACAATACATTTTGGCCCAGTAGCCACATGTGTCACTGACAGCATACTGAAGGAAAACCGCAGGTTATTTGGCTCACTTAAAGGTAACCTTCATGACGCTGTATAAACCCAGTACCTGTTTGGCTTAGCATTCAAACCTTAAGTCTGCTGTGATGCAGAATACATATTGATCTTTAAAGAGATTCTGTATCCACCAACCCACCCTCCCACGCCTCTGTTATCATCCACTTGATGACAGTAAGGGCCCTATTACACCAAAAGATGTCTGACAGATTTTTTTCAGCCAAAGCCAGGAATGGATTTGAAAAGAGGAGAAATCTCAGTCTTTCCTCTATGACCTGTTCTCTGTTTATAGTCCGTTCCTGGCTTTGGCTGAAAAAAAATCTGTCAGATAATCTGTCAGTCATCTTTTGGTGTAATAGGGCCCTAAAGGCCCTATTCCACGGGTCGTTTAGAGGAGCAATATCGTTCGTATTCGGCCGATATCGTCCGCTACGAACGATATTCGTCCCGTGGAATAGAGTGCAATGATCAGCCGACATCGTTCATGTCGGCTGATCGTTGCAGTCGCTTGTTTTTCAACATGTTGAAAAACAAACGACTGATATAGCACGATCTGCTGCCGTCGCTCCGTTGAATAGGAGCATCGGCAGCAGGCGCTGCTATATCCTATGGGCTGTCCGGACGATCAGCGATCCCCCGGGCAGCCCCCCCAGCAGCTCCCCGCCGCCCCTCCCGCACTCACCCGCTCGCTGCAGCCGCGTTGAATAGCGGCGGCAGCGAGCGGGGAACGAGGAGCAAACGAGCGCTAATGGCGCTCGTTTGCTCCTCCAAACGACTCGAGGAATAGGGGCATAAGTCTGTCTTTGTTGGTTGATGCCTTGGTTCGGATAAAGGCCACGCCTCATTGACTCAGATGCTGCAGATTAAGGTTACAAACCCACTTGGCGGGTCTGCAGCGAGTCTCCATGCTGCGTTTCTGCAGCGAGACTCGCTGCAGATCCCGGCCCTATACTTTTAATGGCAGACAAACACGCAGCAGGGATGTACATCCCTGCTGCGAGTTTGTCTGCAGCCCGCCCCATTAACCCCCCGGCCGCCGGAGCTGATACTTCACCTGATCCCGGCGGTTCCCGATGTCTTCAGCAAGCCGGAGCGGGGACCAGGTGAAGTATATGCTCCAGCCAGCCGCCCGCAGCCCCGGCCGCCCGATCGCCCCCCCGCAGCCCCGGCCGCCCGATCGCCCCCCCCCCCCGCAGCAGCGATCGCTTACACGCCCCCCTGCAGCCCCGGCCGCCCGATCGCCCCCCCGCAGCACCGATCGCTTACACGCCCCCCTGCAGCCCCGGCCGCTCGATCGGGGGGGGGGCGTGCAATCGGTGCTTCGGGGGGGGGGGGGGGGCGTGCGATCGGTGCTGCGGGGGGGGGGGCGATCGGGCGGCCGGGGCTGCGGGGGGGGGCGATCGGGCGGCCGGGGCTGCGGGGGGGGGGGCGATCGGGCGGCCGGGGCTGCGGGGGGGGGGGGGCGATCGGGCGGCCGGGGCGATCGGGCGGCCGGGGCTGCGGGGGGGGGGCGATCGGGCGGCCGGGGCTGCGGGGGAGGCGATCGGGCGGCCGGGGCTGCGGGCGGTCGGGGCTGCGGGCGGCTGGCTGCGGCCTGCGGGGGGCCGGGGCTGCGGGGGGGGCGATCGGGCGGCCGGGGCTGCGGGGGGGGGGGGGCCATCGGGCGGCCGGGGCTGCGGGGGGGGGGGCGATCGGGCGGCCGGGGCTGCGGGGGGGGCGATCGGGCGGCCGGGGCTGCGGGCGGCCGGGGCTGCGGGGGGGCGATCGGGCGGCCGGGGCTGCGGGCGGCTGGCTGGAGCATATACTTCACCTGGTCCCCGCTCCGGCTTGCTGAAGACATCGGGAACCGCCGGAGCCGGGATCAGGTGAAGTATCAGCTCCGGCGGCCGGGGGGTTAATGGGGTGGGCTGCAGACAAACTCGCAGCAGGGATGTACATCCCTGCTGCGTGTTTGTCTGCCATTAAAAGTATAGGGCCGGGATCTGCAGCGAGTCTCGCTGCAAAAACGCAGCATGGAGACTCGCTGCAGACCCGCCAAGTGGGTTTGTAACCTAAAAGATCATTTTTTACCCTTACCAGGGCACCAGGCACATTTTAAAAGACAACCAGGACAGACTTAGGGTCCATTAACACAGAAAGATTATCTCACAGATTATCTGCCAAAGATTTGAAACCAAAAACAGGAACAGACTATAAACAGAGATCAGGTCATAAAGGAAAGACTGAGATTTCTCCTCTTTTCAAATCCATTCCTGGATTCAAATCTTTGGCAGATAATCTGTCAGATAATCTCTGTGTAAATGGACCCTTAGGGTACTATTACACCAACAGATCTGACGACAGATTATCTGCCAAAGATTTAAAGCCAAAACCAGGAGTGGATTTGAAAAGAGGAGAAATCCAGTCTTTCCTTTATGACCTGATCTCTGTCTATAGTCTGTTCCTGGGTTTGGCTTCAAATCTTTGGCAGATAATCTTTCGTCAGATCTGTTGGTGTAATAGTACCCTTAGGGTCCATTAACACAGAAAGATTATCTCACAGATTATCTGCCAAAGATTTGAAACCAAAAACAGGAACAGACTATAAACAGAGATCAGGTCATAAAGGAAAGACTGAGATTTCTCCTCTTTTCAAATCCATTCCTGGATTCAAATCTTTGGCAGATAATCTGTCAGATAATCTCTGTGTAAATGGACCCTTACTCACATCAAGTGGCGATACTATTGGTTTAAAAGTGGTGGTGGATCCAGTATCACTTCACAATCGAGGACATTTATTTTGGTCACTTTGTCATCCCAGAATCACTTGCGATTCAGGTCAGATTTGAAAAATGGGCTCTGCATCTTAAAGTGTCAATGTTGTTTGAAAAATTTTTGACATGTCATAGAGAGAGACACGTCAAAAGTTTTTATCAGTCTGGGTCTCAATGTTCAGACCCGTATCAATTGTGAGAACGAGGAGGAAAGGACCGTGCTGCAGTGCGGTCCACTCCCTACACTGTGTCAATGAAAGAGTCAGGTCCATAAACTTACATCAAATGAAACAGAGCAAGGAGAAGACCGCACTTAGCAATTGCTTCCCCCAGCTCATTCTCACGATCAGTATGGGTATGGGAAATCAAAGGTTAATACTATGGGGCTACGCCAATGTTCCATAGAGAGGTGACCAAGCATGTGCACTGCTGCTCCATTCACTCTGGGGAGAGCTGACCTCTGTTCTCATGATTGTTGGGGGTCCCATTAGTCAGACCTCCATGGATCAATAATTATTCCCTACTCTTAAGTATGTGATTACAACCACAACGTCATCTCTACAAAGAATCCCCATCTATCCCAAGAAGAATCTAAACAGCTTAATGCAACCTTCTGTGTATGATAACTATCAGTAGTGAGTGAGTCCTGAGATGTATATACTTCTTGTTCTAATCCCTAACGATAAACTAAGCAAAACATCCCACAAAACATCACCACAATCCACGCTGCCCTGTTTTTTTTATTCCCACCACTGGAAACCTACAGTATATATGCATTTATATACTACCAATGATCGCCATTCTGAATCATGTATGGTGGGAAAAAAGGGCGGCTCTATTAACAAAATGCATTACATATTCCAGAGGGAAAAATCACAGCGCTGCAGTTTTGGAAGATGTAGGAGAAACTCCCTCATTCTTAGTGAAGAAGTGAAATCTGAATAAAAGTAATGTTTTTCTAAGGGCACACAGGGAAAAGCAGCTTCCCTTTCTGTCAGAGAATGGAAAACCTCTGTAAGCAAAATTACACACCTCCCCGTGTGCCAAGCTGCAGAGACTTCTATTACACCGACGCTCCGGCTTGGAGCCTCTTTAATTATCATATTAAAAAAAACTGCAGAACTGGCGACTGCTAAATACGATCGGAAGTGCCCGCATTTCCGGCAGGAAAAATACAAAACACTGCAGAAAATATGGCCCCTCAGCAGAATAAAGGCTGCTGTAACCTGTAGAATGCAATTGGTTCCCACAAAAAAAATGATATTTACTGAAAACAGACTGAATTTTATTACTAGAAGACTAAACTCAGTCTATTAATATCCTGTCCTCAGGATAGAGAATACTGGTAACCTCTGTGATCTCTAGAATGGGATCCTGCCTCACCGCAACTCCATTCATTCTCAATGGGAACCACTGAGTTGGTTACTTCCTATTCTGAGAATAGGTGATAATTTTTTTCCCTTTAAAGGGGTATTCCAGGAAAAATTAGGAGATCATGAGGGGTCCAACCCCTGAACCCCCCGGCGATCTCCGTATCAGACCCTGCCGGCTCTGTTATGAATACAGCCCGGGTCAGCACGTGACCTGCGGCTCTATTCATTTCTATGGAACGATGGAAAGAGCCGAGTAAAGCGCTCTTCCAGCATAGTTGGCTCTTTCCGTTGCTCCATAGGAATGAATAGAGCCGCGGGTCACACGCTGACCCTGGGCTCTATTCATAATAATAAGCGGGATCTTTTTATACCACAAAGTATACATTTAGTTTAAGCGTCCCAGTCATTTGCAGTAACTTTTAACATGTCAAAAGTTACTGAATGCACAGGGGCTCATGAGTGAGACCTGCTGCAATCTCAAGATACAGCTGGGGAC
Source organism: Dendropsophus ebraccatus (assembly GCF_027789765.1). NCBI lineage: Eukaryota > Metazoa > Chordata > Amphibia > Anura > Hylidae > Dendropsophus > Dendropsophus ebraccatus. The sequence continues at coordinate 127,474,510 of NC_091458.1, forward strand.
ACTGCACTCCACTCTGTGGCCAGCAGAACATCTGATGAGTACACTTCATAGACTGTAATGAAACAAATGAGCCAAATTTAGTTGACGGACAAGAAACCATACAATACACTGTACCACTTAGTAATTTCTTTTTTTCTTTAAAGGGGTAGTGCGGCGCTAATAAATTATTCACAGAATAACACACATTACAAAAGGTATGCAACTTTTTAATGTATGTTATGTCTGTGAATCACCCCCTTCCCTGTGTCCCCCCACCCCCGCACGTGTACCCGGACGTTTTGGTGCATTATACATTACATGATCAGTGTCGCGCCCGTCCGCCATCTTGTGCCACAACGTCATCTTCGGCCCGCCGGCCGAAGTTCTCCGATCTCCCCTAGTGCCGGCCGCCCTCTGCCGCGTCATCAGCCACTCAGCCGTGATTGGCCAAGCACAGTTATGCTCAGCCAATCGCGAGTGAGCATCTGATGACGCGGCAGAGGGCGGCCAGCATTCGCGAAGATCGGAGAGCTTCGGCCGGCGGGCCGTAGATGACGTTTCGGCACCAGATGGCGGGAGGGGCGCGACACGGATCAGGTAATGTATAATGCACCAACACTTTCGAGCACACATGCGGGGGGACACAGGGAAGGGGGCGATTCACAGACATAACATACATTACAAAGTTGTATAACTTTGTAATATGTGTTATTGTGTGAATAATTTATTAGCGCCGCACTACCCCTTTAAAGGAGAAGTCTGGTAAAAAATTTTATTAAAGTATTGTATTGTAAGTTATACAAATCACCAATATACACTTATTACAGCAAATGCTTATAAAGTGCTTTTTTCCCTGCACTTACTACTGCATCAAGGCTTCACTTCCTGGATAAAATGATGATGTCACGAGCCGACTCCCAGAGCTGTGCGGGCTGTGGCTGCTGGAGAGGATGATGGCAGGGAGACACTGAGGGACACAGGGCACTGGAGGCACACTGAGCATCCCCCTGCCATCATCCTCTCCAGCAGCCACAGCCACACAGCTCAGGGAGTCAAGTCGTGACATCACCATTTTATCCAGGAAGTAACATCACCATGTTATCCAGGAAGTGACATCACCATTTTATCCAGGAAGTGACATCACCATTTTATCCAGGAAGTGAAGCCTTGATGCAGTAGTAAAGCAGTGCAGGGAAAAAAGCAAGTTATAAGCATTTCCCGTAATAAGTGCATATTGGTGATTTGTATAACTTTTAGGGGGCAATACAATACTTTAATAAAAAAAAATTTGCCAGACTTCTCCTTTAATAGGGCAGTTAAAAAAAAAAAAAAAAAAAAAAAAACAATTCTGGCATTGGCATTGTAATTTTTTTTTTCTTTAATGAGGTTTACTGTGCAACACCAATTAAGCTCATAGAGATGAGCGCAACTTAAGAACGCTCAAATCTGATCTTTCGGCATCTGAATACCAATGGGTGAAAAAGTTGCCTGAAAAACATAGGCTGTATCCATGTTTCCCAGATCCCACAACAAGCATTAACCAGAGCATCTTAGAGGTTAAACAGAAAATGGTAAGAATTTCAAAGTATATTGAAAGCCATCTGTAAGACATAGCGGGCTCCTGTGGGAATAGCCAGGATTACAGATTGCCCCATTGTTGGCGGCTTCAGTCACAGCTTACTGTATATTAAGCGTCTGGGTCTTCACTATGACAGCACTGAACATAAAGTCCTAATGCAGGTGCTTTAAATATTATGGCATCAAAGGTGGTACATACTCAATATGACACGGAGCATGCAGGGTGTCAGGCAAGACTGTCACAACCATCCGATGTCCAGCAAGTATCGTGTATGGCCTACTCTAATAAATAGGACACGTCTGATACTTTCGAAGCATCAGAGAGTCAAATCAGCACCTGTCTTTAGTCAGCTGCATATACACTCAATGTCAGACTGGGCAGGAGGTAGAGGGGCTTAAAGGATATGTACAGGAGCTATTAGAAAAAATGTTTTAAAGCGACTCTGTACCCACAATCTGAACCCCCCTCCCCCCCCCCAAACCGCTTGTACCTTCGGATAGCTGCTTTTAATCCAAGATCTGTCCTGGAGTCTGTTCAGCAGGGGATGCAGTTATTGTTCTTAAAAACAACTTTTAAACTTGCAGCCCTGTGCCCAACGGCCGTGGCCTAGATTGAGTATGCATTAGGCTGGCACACCCTCTCTGTCCCTCCTCCCCACCCTCTTCATCATTAGGAATGCTCCTGCAGATTGTCTCCTATTCCCCACCTGTGTCAGCCCGGCACATGGGCTGGATTGTTAAGGCACCTGTGCAATGTTCAGCATGTAGAAAATGTTCCAGTGGCATTCCTAATGATGAAGAGGGTGGGGAGGAGGGACGGAGGGGTGGTTCAAAGTTAGGGCACAGATATTCCAAGCCATGCCATTTGGGCACGGGGCTGCATGTTTAAAAGTTGTTTTTAAGGACAATAACTGCATCACCTGCCGAATGGACCCCAGGACAGATCTTGGATTAAAAGCAGCTATCTGAAGGTACAAGTGGTTTGGGGGGAGATAAGATTGTGGGTACAGTCTCGCTTTAATCAATAATTTATAGTTCCCTTATACACTTCAATGGTAATACTGCAGTACGTTCAAGGGCTTATAGCGACTCTGTACCCAAAATCTTATCTCCCCCCAAACCACTTGTACCTTCAGATAGCTGCTTTTAATCCAAGATCTGTCCTGGGGTCCAGCAGGTGATGCAGTTATTGTCCTAAAAAACAACCTTTAAACTTGCAGCCACGTGCCTAATGGCCATGGCTTAGAATATCTGTGCTCTAACTTTGCACCACCCCTCCTTCCCACCCTCTTCATCATTAGGAATGGCACTGGAACATTTTCTACATGCTGAACATTGCACAGGTGCCTTAACAATCCAGCCCATGTGCCAGGCTGCCACAGGTGGGGAATAGGAGACAATCTGCCTGGAGCATTCCTAATGATGAGGAGGGTGGGGAGGAGGGACAGAGAGGGTGTGCCAGCCTAATGCATACACAATCTAGGCCACGGCCGTTGGGCACAGGGCTGCAAGTTTAAAAGTTGTTTTTTAGGACAATAACTGCATCACCTGCCAAACGGACCCCAGGACAGATTTTGGATGAAAAGCAGCTATCTGAAGGTACAAGTGGTTTGGGGGGAGGGGAGGGGGGTCAGATTGTGGGCAGAGTCTCTTTAAATAGAAACAGTGCTGAAAGAACCTGTCAAAATGTTTGGGTTCAGCAACATCATCTGAACCCTCAGTGTTTGGTTCCCTGCGGCTGCAGAAGTTTTATACTGCTATAGGGAGTCATGGAAACTCGAACATTGACAGGTTCGCTCTACACTAGTTTAAAGCATCTAACCTGCTGGCATCTCCCTGAGGAGAAAGATCATTTTCTTACCTTCAGTCTTGGCCTTGTTTTTTGTGTACGTTGTAGTTTAATCCATATGCTAATAAGGCGGTTTGGTGCACAGGGGACGGGGCCACCACCATCACTGCACCGATCTGCCCCGGCCGACCTAATGATGGGCCAGGGGGCGCACTCATTACTACAGAGCACCAGATAAATATTCAGAGGGGCAGATCAGTGTATGGAGGGCAGTAGCCCGGCCCCCAGTGCACCAAACTGCCTCATTAGCATATGGATTAGAGTACAATGTCCACAAACAGTGCTGAGTATGAAGGTAAGAAACTCACCTTCATCCTCAGCACCCCCTGTGCTATAGGGAGATATCAGCAGGAGACAACCAATATAAAGATATAACAAGTGGCACCTGTCATGATAGACTCCTGAACCATTGACAACTTCAGGAAGTTTCTTTCCATCAGACTTCCATGGTCGATCCAATTCAGTCAAGAAGAAACAAGCAGCCTGTTGGAGACATTATAACTCATTGTGTATCCTTAATGAATATGCTTAGTGCATAAGGGTTACATGATGCCACCACCCATCGTGATGTGATGTACGAGTGGGAGAGGTGACAGTGGTAAGCCATGCTATCACCCCTCTATACCAACCACTGGCGCTATTCTCCCACAGGCCTGGTAACACCTACTTCATGTGTCACTGCTATTGGTCCATGTCCAGACAGTAACATGAGTAGCTAAACAACAAGTGATGTGACAGCCTTGGTATAAGGTATCCGCTGGCCTGATATGCCCATTATTGCCAACTAGTGCACAGTGCCGTCCAGGCAGCAGTCATGCCATAGAGGAGCGGTGCCCACTGGACTGACCCACCTGAAGGATTAGCTACCAGGGCTCCCATATACACAAAATAAGCACAGTGCAGCAATACATCACATACAAGCCAAATCTGCAGAGCATCAGCCATCTGTCACAGTCATGATTCATGAGGACACAGCCCTGGCTCCCAGTATACAGATGGGTGGGAGCCGCACACAGTACCTGCATAGCCACACACAGTATCTGCACAGCCCTGGCTCCCAGTATAGAGATGGGTGGAAGACACACACAGTACCGGCACAGCCGCGGCTCCCAGTATAGAGATAGGTGGGAGCCGCACACAGTACCTGCACAGCCCTGGCTCCCAGTATAGAGATAGGTGGGAGCCGCACACAGTACCGGCACAGCCCTGGCTCCCAGTATAGAGATGGGTGGGAGCCGCACACAGTACCGGCACAGCCCTGGCTCCCAGTATAGAGATAGGTGGGAGCCGCACACAGTACCTGCACAGCCCTGGCTCCCAGTATAGAGATGGGTGGGAGCCGCACACAGTACCGGCACAGCCGCGGCTCCCAGTATAGAGATAGGTGGGAGCCGCACACAGTACCTGCACAGCCCTGGCTCCCAGTATAGAGATAGGTGGGAGCCGCACACAGTACCGGCACAGCCCTGGCTCCCAGTATAGAGATGGGTGGGAGCCGCACACAGTACCTGCACAGCCCTGGCTCCCAGTATAGAGATAGGTGGGAGCCGCACACAGTACCTGCACAGCCCTGGCTCCCAGTATAGAGATGGGTGGGAGCCGCACACAGTACCTGCACAGCCCTGGCTCCCAGTATAGAGATGGGTGGGAGCCGCACACAGTACCTGCACAGCCCTGGCTCCCAGTATACAGATAGGTGGGAGCCACACACAGTACCGGCACAGCCCTGGCTCCCAGTATAGAGATGGGTGGGAGCCGCACACAGTACCGGCACAGCCCTGGCTCCCAGTATAGAGATGCGTGGGAGCCGCACACAGTACCGGCACAGCCGCGGCTCCCAGTATAGAGATAGGTGGGAGCCGCACACAGTACCTGCACAGCCCTGGCTCCCAGTATAGAGATGGGTGGGAGACACACACAGTACCTGCACAGCCCTGGCTCCCAGTATAGAGATGGGTGGGAGCCGCACACAGTACCTGCACAGCCCTGGCTCCCAGTATAGAGATGGGTGGGAGCCGCACACAGTACCTGCACAGCCCTGGCTCCCAGTATAGAGATGGGTGGGAGCCGCACACAGTACCTGCACAGCCCTGGCTCCCAGTATAGAGATAGGTGGGAGCCGCACACAGTACCTGCACAGCCCTGGCTCCCAGTATAGAGATGGGTGGGAGCCACACACAGTACCTGCACAGCCCTGGCTCCCAGTATAGAGATGGGTGGGAGCCGCACACAGTACCTGCACCGCCCTGGCTCCCAGTATAGAGATGGGTGGGAGCCGCACACAGTACCTGCACAGCCCTGGCTCCCAGTATAGAGATGGGTGGGAGCCGCACACAGTACCTGCACAGCCCTGGCTCCCAGTATACAGATGGGTGGGAGCCGCACACAGTACCGGCACAGCCGCACACAGTACCTGCACAGCCGCTGCGGTTTCCCATGGCTACAAGTGTAGACAGGGTCTGCGTTCCTTCGGCGGTAACAATGCCCGGGGCAGCCCTCCCCCTCACCTTCTTGTGCTTCTCCTGGTAGGGCAGTGCCAGCCAGGGCATGTCCTTGAGGAAGAGCTGCCATTTCTTCTGGTCGGGGTCCGAGGAGATGAAGACGATCTCCAGCCGCTCCCGGGTCTTGCAGTAGAAGTCGCTGAGGCTGGGCACGAGCTGCAGGCACGGAGCGCTCATCCCGCAGCCGAAGAGCAGCCCGAGCAGGGAGACCCGGGAGCCGAGCGCCTGCACGTCCACCTCCTCCCGCTCCGCCGTCACCAGCTTGTCCCCCAGCAGCTCCAGCAGCGCCCCGCACTCCTCCGCCCGCTTCTCCCCCTGTAGTCTGGGGCCCGACATGCTGCGCTCGGAGAGGAGCCCCGCGTCCTGTGCTCTGCTCTGCGGGCTTCAGAGACGCGCTCCCCGGCGGCCGGGAGGGGATGAGCCGTGTGCGCCACACGAGCTGCGCCGGAGTCCGGGCTGCACTGCGCCGATTGGCTGCGACGGAGGGAGCCGGCTGTATGGGGGCAGAGACAGGGCGGGGGAGGAGAGCCGACCGCTGTGTGCGAGTGCCACCTGGGTGCCATGCATGGACATTCCCCGCTCACTCCGCAGGCAGAGGGGCTGTGTGCCCGGAGTGCCCCTTTAATATGGGGCTGGTGCGCCCTTGGAAGGTTTTTGGAATGTGTCTGTGAGAACATTCGTCCTTTCATCCACAAGAGCATTTGTGATGTCAGAGGTGACACAGGAGGAGGGGGCCTGGCTGTCCTACAGTCACCCCAAAGGGGGTCACTGGGGATGGGGTCAGGACTCACCCACCCACCATCTCCCTATGGGCACAGAACAGAAAATGGCTGAATGTAAGGGTTCCCTCATACAGTGGCGGAAATAAGCAGGGTTCTCTTTAACCCTTTCATGACCCAGCACCAAAATGGTTTTCATTTTCTCCTCCTCACCCTCGCCTTTTATTCTCCATCAACAGGGTCATGTAAGAGCTTGTTTTCTTTTTTTTTTTTTTAGGAACATGTGTACTTTGTAATGGCACCATTCAATCTACCATAAAATGTATGACAGAACCCCAACATTCTTATTTATGGGGTGGAGTAACTTTTTTTTGGGGGGGCACATGTTTACGTATTGCACTTTAGAATAAAACTGACAATATTTGGAGTCTATAGAAGTGGCGGGCCAGCCAGGGCGGATTGGTGTACTAAGGTGGTAGTCTTGTGCCCAGTGTACCAAGCCGCTTCATTTACGTATCTAATAGGCCATGTTCACAAATTGTAAAACACAGAACGGCCGGTGTTACTGAAGATCATTCCGGCCTGTACTGCAGAGATGATCTTCATTTTTGGTGAATTCAGAAGCGGGTGCATCAGTGTCTAAATGTAAATTCACCACTGCACACAATGGAGCGTGCGGCCAGAGCCACACGCTCCATTGTGTGAAATGACAGTTTTTCGTGCGGCCAGATGGAATCCTGGCTGAGCATATACTATGGGGGACATGTATCATTTGGCGTATCTTTGATTTTTGGCGGAAAGTGGCGATTTGCGAATATTTTATTTGCAAAATGGCCGTTTTGCAAATAAAATATTCGCAAAACGGCACTTTCCGCTGGGGGGGTGTGGGGGTGTGGGGGCGGAACGGGGGCACGGACTCATAGTCCGCGCGATTGATTATTTTTTTCTCTTAAAGTTACGCCGAAAACCTACTCCAGTCCTCAGCTGGCGTAGGTTTTTGGCTGTGCACAGCGGCGCGCACTCTACATAAATCTCCGTAGCGCCGGAGCTGCAGGGGCATTTTTAAGTCCGGCGCAGAAAACGCCGGACTTAATAAATGTCCCCCAATGTGTATACACTCCGGCCAGGATTCCATTTATTCCAATACAACGTATGTTTAGTATAAATTACGGCCGTTGTGGAAAATTGCTGATTTATACTAAACATACGTTGTGTGAACATGGCCATAAACTGCAAAGTTCCCGAATATGTGCACCTGGGGGGCAAGCAAACAGCACTGGCACATGGTTAGTGTACGTTCACATATACTTAATCTGATCTCTATTTGATGCTGCAGATATATAAAATATATTTATCTGTATTGATTAAATTGTCAGCATCAGATCCACAGCGCAAGCTGCCATCTCTATTTAACTCTTTGTAACACTATCTTGTCTCTTTGCAGCATCCTCTGTGCTGCTGTTGAATTTGATGATGGATCTGACAGCAGGATGTGACACTGACAGCTGTGATGCGCTCCCTTTCAGTGCCGGCCATGTGCTGAATATGGGGCATCATTTATGAAGGCGTTTGATCTACTTACGGGCAGTTTACAGCGGATGTGCCATTCTTTATTTTTTTTTGCTGGTAGGGGCGTGGTTTTATGTTAGCTACTTTTTAGGCCAGATTTCTCATGTGCGTTTTTTTTTGTCTACCGCAAAAATAATTGCACAGAGGTCCTCTAGTACCTCTATTTTTTTCTCGCCAGACTGGTAACTGAAAAAAAAGCCAAAAACAGAATTGTGCAAAATTTATCAAGACCTGTGCTCCTAATGATAAATTTTGCGCAAGGATCAGAGATTTTTGCATGGCACATGAAAAATGTACAAGCGCAAAAATTATTGCACAAATGATACATGAAATGCAGGCAGGCAGTGGACAGTTTGCACCTTTCCCAGCATGTGCAGATTGGCTTAGCGCTCCAGTAACTTATTATTCCAGCATTAGAGATGAGCCAACCTGGAGCATGCTCGAGTCGATCCGAACCCGAACTTTCGGCATTTGATTAGCGGTGGCTGCTGAACTTGGATAAAGCCCTAAGGCTATGTGGAAAACATGGATATAGTCATTGGCTGTATCCATGTTTTCCAGACAACCTTAGAGCTTTATCCAAGTTCAGCAGCCACGGCTAATCAAATGCCGATCATTTGGGTTCGGATGGACTCGAACCCGAACCCGGTTTGCTCATCTCTATCCAGCACCCATGCCCTGTATATCATATCAGCTATATCATGACGTCACGGTGGTGCAGTGCTTACTCCAGTGATGCGGAAAGAAAACGTCACAAAATGGCGCAGCAGAAAAGGTCAGCAGGAAGTGATGAAAACTTTTTTTTATCATGGACTTCCAGCGGACGCAGCATGAATGGAAAGAAATGTAAGATGGTATAAGATGTAATAGAAAGGATTTACAATGTTATATAACTTTGGTTTGCGGGTGTCTTCTCAAAAAAGTGTTTGGCTGGAGTAAACCTTTAAAGTAAAAAAATATATATATTTTCTCAGATTTTCTTTTTAATTCCAGTATTGCAAATAAGTTCAGAAACAACTGTCCTGTTGAAAAAAAGCAAAGTTGCCCCCAATGACAGGCATCATTTCATAAACAGGTTTGTAAATAAAAAATAAACAAACAACTGTTTGCTAGTGGAAGGCTGGGAGCTTTGGTTAGTCTATTTGGATAATATTTCCTTTGCCAGGCTGAGCCATATTTCCTTTTTTATTTAATTGTTTAGGCTGCCAACACACAGGGCGGATCCACAGCGGATTTCTGCTACAGATCCATGGCCTGTAATGTCAATGGAAGACACAGGGCCATTTCTAGGAAATTTTAACTACAGGGTGAATCCTGCTAAAAGTGCCCCCCCCCAGACCTCCATGATGATTTCTTGCAGCCACAATTCATCTCTTGTGAACCTGCCAGACAAACATTTTAGGCGCCGCACTTTTACAACTTACAAAATTTTTTCTTTTATGTCTTGTGCAGTAAAGTCAGTAGGTATGTTGGTTGCCCCCTGTATATAGGATCCCCTACTGTGCCCCCATATAGTAATAATGACTCCTGTGCTCTTCCCCCATAGTAATAATCCCCCCTGTGCTCCCCCATAGTAATAATCCTCCCTGTGCTCCCCCCTTAGTAATAATCCCCCCATAGTTTGTCCACATATAGTAATAATCCCCCCTGTTTAGTCCCGATAGTAATAATCCCACCTGTGCAGTCCCCATAGTAATAATCCCCCCTATGCTCTTCCTCCATAGTAATAATTCCCAGTGTAATTGCCATAGTTATAATCCCCCCATGGTTTGTACACATATAGTAATAATCCCCCCCTGTGCTCTTCCCCCATATTAATAATCCCCCTGTGCTCCCCACATAGTAATAATCCCCCCTGTGCTCTCCCCTATAGTAATAATCCCCTCCTGTGCTCCCCCCATATTAATAATCCCCACTGTGCTCCCCCCATAGTAATAATCCCCCCATGGTTTGTCCACATATAGTAATAATCCCCCCTGTGTAGTCTCCATAGTAATAATCCCACCTGTGCAGTCCCTATAGTAATAAGACCCCCTGTGCTCTTCCCCCATAGTAATAACCCCCCCCTGTGCTCCTCCCATAGTAATAAGCCACTCTGTGCTCCCCCCATAGTAATAAGCCCCCCTGTGCTCCCCCATAGTAATAAGGCCCCCTGTGCTCCCGCCCATAATAATAAGCCCCCCTGTGCTCCCCCCATAGTAATAAGTCCCCCTGTGCGCTCCCCTGGATGGTAATAAGTCCCCCTGTGCTCCCCTGGATGGTAATAAGCCCCCCTGTGCTCCCCCATAGTAATAAGCCCCCCTGTGCTCCCCCATAGTAATAAGCCCCCCTGTGCTCCCCCCATAGTAATAAGCTCCACTGTGTTCCCCATTAGTAATACACCCTACTGTGCTCCCCTGGATAGTAATTAGCCCCCCTGTGCTCCCCCCCCCATAGTAATAAGCCCCTCTGTGCTCCCCCCATAGTAATAATCTCCCCTGTGCTCCCTAATAGTAATACACCCTTCTGTGCTCCCCTGGATAGTGCTCCCCCCATAATAATAAGCCCCCCTGTGCTCCCCCCCCCATAGTAATAAGCCCCCCTGTGCCCCCACCCATAGTATTAGGCCCCCCATGCTTTGCCCACACACACACAAAAAAAACCTGTATACTCACCTTGTTACAGCATACAGGGGGTCCCTCTCTCCTCTTCTCCAGCCTGCAAGGAGCAGGCCGCCGCCACCCCTGCACACATCTTCTCCCTCCTGCAGGCGCAGTGAGATGACGTCATTGCACCTGCTGGAGGAAGAAGATGTGTGCGGGGGCGGTGGCCTGGCAGATGTTAAGTGGCTGAGCGCAGTCCCTGGCGAAGGTTGGTGCGGTGGCGGTGATCTGGACAGGTAATGGAGTGGGCGGCCAGGCGTGCGCCACTAGGTGATGTCCAGGGGTGCAACCAGTGCCCTCTAGCTGTAGCCGCCCTGCGTGGTCGCCCGGCCCGCCCTCCATTAGAAACAGCCATGGGAAGACATACTCGCAACGGGATGGACAGTATAGTGCTGTTCTGTAATGTACTATACTGTATAGTGCTGTTCTGTACTGGAGTCCAGTGATTAAACTTGGCACTTTTCAATGTAATATATGGGTACTGTAGGTAATTATTGGTGGGTGCTGGAACCAATTAAAAACATTTACATTATTTCCTATGGGAAGACACTGCTCAGTTCTCAAACTGCCTTCCTGAATCAATTAAGTTCGAGAACCGAGGTACCACTGTACTCCTGGAAAATTGCTGGGTCATTCAGAGTCTCTGAGCTTTGTGCACCTGCTAGACGTGCCGAAGGAGACTCATGTTTGCCACACATACACATACTTTCCACATCCCTGCACTAAAGTGTGTTAATAATATTAAGCACTGACAAGATCTTTGGCAACTTGCCTGATGGCCTTAAATGTGGGCTTTGATTTAATCCCTTTCAAATATAACCAGAAAAAGGTATAGGTGTAGAACACACACATATAGGGCTTGTTTTCAATACCAGTAATGTAGTGTGTCCCTCCAAACCTCTTATTTCTTAGTCCGCATCATGACTGGATCCCGACACTGGAAGTAAGGAAAACCTTTTCCAAAACAAATGTTTATTTTTTTTTCTCTGCCAAGATCTCTTCTTGTTTTTGGCAAAATATATACGGGGGAACAAGTTGCAAATACAACGATGTGAAGAAACTATAAATGTGTATGTATTACTTATCCTTTGTCAGAGTCAGTGATAGTACCCCCATAACAATGTCATTTATTGGTCTCTGTAACATTAAGAACCACACTGACACCATAACAGACAAAATCAGTCATAGTGGACTGGATTGGTATTTGTAATTTTCAGCATTAATAAAAGCTGCACAAGAATTTTTCACAAAGAAAAAGAGGATGAAGAGAACCTCAATGTGCCCGTATTCATCTGTAATTCTGTGTATCCGCAAAAGGGGGAAGGAATCCGTAATTTTACAGACATTACCTCAGTAATATCTGCAAATTATAAAAGCTCCCATAGACTTGTAATGGCGTACTACAGCCTGTGATAGAATTTGTTGTGGCACAGATTACAAACAAATCACAGACCTGTAAAATTCAGATGTGTTAACAGGCTGTCATGCCTCTGCCTGTTCAGAACTCTGCACTGTCCTTAGCTCTTGGTATACAGCTGAGACTGCACCTGTAGCCATATTTTGTGTTTGAATTATATGTTTTATTTCCATTTGTCTGAACTCTTTCTGAACACTGTCCTACTCCTTCTGCTCTGCTGATTTATTTATCTGCCACACCCGTCTCTTCCCTGCTGAGTTACTTCTGGCCACTTCACAATTAATCTCTGTTTTGCCTAATGGTACTTTTACACGGAGCGATAATTCGCCTGATCGCACGATGAACGATTTTGAATGAATGATGTTTTTTTTTATAACGATCAGCGTTTAGACGGACCGATACATCGTATGGAAAATTCGGTATGCGATCGTTTAAGCCTATCTCACACATAGGTGAAATCGTTGAAAGACTGTTTACACTGAATGATTTGCGAATTTTTTGCGAACGATCAACGATGATTTCAGAACATGTTGAAAGATCAAAATGAACGATTTATCGCTCGTCGTTTGATCGTTCGCTGCGTTTACATGTACGATTATCGTTCGAATTCGACCGTTATCGTGCAAAAACGAACGATCAATCGTTCCGTGTAAAAGGACCATTAGCGATTGACATTTCCACTAAAGACCCTCTTAACCAAATGATTATCATCTGTACATTGCCAATTACCAGTTGTTCTCAACGATATTTGGTGTAATAGAGCCTGTTAAAGAACCGCTATCAGCCGACTGCACATGTCAAATGATCGTGGTCTTTCAACAGGTTAAAAAATCACAATAACCACAGCGACGGTCTTCTAATATGTAAAAGGAGCAATGGCAGTAGACCTCAATAGACCTCTATGGATCGTTCAGGCAGCCCCTCCCGCAGCTCCCCACACCCCTTCCCCCACTTATTCCAAACGCTGTCTGTGTGTGTAATAGCGCCGACAGCGCGCTGAGAATGAGGAGGCACTGAGATGAGAATGAGGAGGAATCAAGGGCTGATCAGACAGGTCGGCGTTCGCTTCTTCTTCTAGATTGTGCCATGTAATATGGCCCTTACTATTGCTGGGTTCTGGACCTCTGGTACAATCACGTGCTAGACCGGACCCCCCCTATATATACTTCCATAGTCTGTTAACCCTTTGCCAGCTATAAGTCTTTCTTTGTAAAGCGTGCAAGCCTTAAAGGGGTAGTCCACCCAAAAAAATTTTCTTTCAAATCAACTGCTGCCATGAAGTGCCAGAGATTTGTAATTTACTTCTATTAAAAAATCTCAAGCCTTCCAGTACTTATCAGCTGCTGTATGCCCAACAGGAAGTTGTATCATTTCCAGTCTAGAGAGCAGGAGAGGTTTTCTATGGGGATTTGCTACTGCTCTGGACAGTTCCTGACATGGACAGAGGTGGCAGCAGAGAGCACTGTGTCAGACTGGAAAGAAAACACCACTTCCTGCTGGACACACAGCAGCTGATAAGTACTGGAAGACTTAAGATTTTTTAATAGAAGTGAATTACAAATCTCTGGCACTTTATGGCACCAGTTGATTTGAAAGAAATTTTTTTTGGGTGGACTACCCCTTTAAGCCACATTCACACATCTGCAATTTTTGCGGACCATATCATCAGGCCCACCAAATCCTGTCTGATCAAGAATACTATCTTTAAATAGATCAGGATACTTAGTATCTATGTTTTAAGATTTCATTTGGGAACCAACCCTTTGGGTAAGGGCCCTATCGTTATATTTTTAGAATTTAAACAATAATCGTTTCTTGTAAATGCAGGTGACGATTAAACGAGAAATATTTTGTTTGGTGCTGACACCAAAAACGTTGTTCGCTGTAACTTTTCATTCATTCAATGTAATTCTGCTAATCATTCACTGATTGTTGAGTGTAATGCTACGTTTACATGGAGTAATAATTCGCCCAATCGATCTTTTAATGATTTTGAAGCCACAATTTGGTTTTTATAACGATCAGCATTTAGATGAAGTGAAAAATTGTAAAAAAAAAAAAATTGTTATTGCGATTGTTCTAAGATCGCTTAAACCCATTTCACAAATAGGGTGAATCTGTGAAAGACTGTTTACATTTTAAGCGATCTGCAAATTTTTAGCGAACAACCAACGACGATTTGAGCACATGTTGAAAGATCAAAATGAACAATTTCTCGCTCGTCGCTTGATCGTTTGCTGTGTTTACACGAGCCGATTATCGCTCAAATGCAATTGTTATCGCGAAAATTCAAACTACAATCGTTCCGTGTAAACGCACCATAATTTCATATCGTTCCTTCATTTGCTGAGAGCAGATGAAGTAAACGATCGCAGTTGTAACTAACGACTATCGTTCTGTGTAATATGGTGAACGATTTCAGGTTAAGGATAAACCATCTCGTTTACTCTAAATAGATAATAACAAGTATGAAATGAATTGTAAGTCTCACCATGGGCAGCAACATATCAAAAGTTATGCAATACAAGATGAAAGACGCTGGGGCACTCACCGATGCTTCAGGCTTGGCAGGAAGAAGCACAGAGTGGGTGTGAAACGTCGCTCCGAGGGTTTACGCATTGCATAGAAATCGTACATATACAAAAGGTTTATGGAAAAGGGGTATCCCAAAGGTATTATAAAATAAGCCAATAGGAGGGCAGGAGGACAGAAACAGCAAGAGTGTTAAAACCATTAAACAAATAAAGGAGGATTATGGCTGTAGTCTTTTTAAATGTATAACCAGTTTAATGCCCGCATATGGCAAATATTGAACCAACATTGGTATATCCAATTGAATGATTCCTTCTTTCAGATACCCCCAGTTCACAGGCATGTGCGGTTTACATGTGTTTCAGTGACACGCACTTCCGTTTTGGCCTGCGTTCCACCAGCTAGACACCAGATGTATTGTTTGGGCTATAGGATTAAGTCATTTTAGAGGGTAAGTGATACACATGCTGGCAACAATTTAGAAATTTAACCTACTGTCAGGCGTCATGATACATATTTAAAGGAGACCTGCTCCCGACCCCCAGTTAGATCCCCTTATACTGACCTCATACCGCCAAGTCCGGCTGCCGGAGTCGGTCCCGGGACGGAGATATCCCGGTCAGAAGCCGGCGCGCGCGCTCTGGAGAGAGGTCCGGCGTCCATAGAGAATGAATGAAGCCGTGCGCGCACTGCAGAGATGAGTCCGGCTCCATTCATTCTCTGGACGCCGAACCTATCTCCAGAGCGCGCGCGCTGGCTTCTGACCGGGATATCTCCGTCCCGGGACCGGCTCCGGCAGCGGGACTCGGTACATATAAGGGGATCTAACTGGGGGTCGGGAGCCTGTCACTCCGGCATGGGGGGTGACAGGTCCTCTTTAAGCAGGTTGCTTATGTGTTATTTTATTGTCTCTATAGTCTCTATTGTGACAATGTGGTAATACTTAAAGAAGTCCCGTGATATTTAAACAATAACAGGAACATAATAAACAAAGTATACTTACCAATCCCCGTGCCCTGTAGCGCTGCCGGCATCCTGCAGCTCTTCCAGCTGCAATGTCACATAATCAGCTGATGGATTGCCTGCTCGGCCAATCAGTGACTGGGGTGGGACACCACATAAATCTAGTGTGGGTCATGGAGGCGGGGCTTTATTAAAGACTGGCGTATGGGTCTTAATAAATTCCCCCCACAGTTTTTTTCAGAGCATTAATTTCCGATTATTCTATGGTTGTTTCTACTGATATGATAACACTTTGTTGCAATCAGTAGTTGGACATCCTATACAGGCAAAAAGGACCCAATCGGCCAACAAACAGCTAATCGCTGGCCCTATTACACAGGCTGATTACTCTGCCTAATAGTGTCCTGTGTATAAACACACATAATGTCAACAAGAGGAATGATACCCACCCATTTGAGAATTTATTTTACATTGCCAGGATGAATAACATAGGAAGAGCATAATGCACAGTGCTAGAAAAAGTTGCTCCAGAATTGGTATTTCATGAGGAATACATGTATTTACTAAACCGGATATGTCAGAATTGTTGACAGGTCCTCTTTAAATAAACATGCATCAATTCAGTAAAATGTTCAGTTGTTTACAATTATTTTTGCTTTTATATGGAAACAGTTTAAAGCTAAGGACATATTTGACAGCGTTGCACTAAACATTTAATACGCTAAAAATATGTTGGATGGTCATAGGTTAACACATAGCAGATTCATGTTGTACCAATGCAGAACAAGTAAAACAACCAAATGGCTAGACAACATCTGGTGGTCTCCACCATCATAAAGACGGTCATTCATCCTAAACACAGACATGCTTGTTATTTTACATGACCACAACTGGTAATAAAACCTACATAGCGACCAAAGCTATGCCTGCAGGATGCACAAAACAAAACTCTTCTACCTTCTCTTCATCTTTAATTTTACTCTTTGTTGGCGAAACACAGGTCTAAGCCAATCCAATGATGCTATTCGGCAAGAAATGGACTATGTGTGGCTTCCCTCTCGGCATATAATGAGTGCATTTAACACTTTTGTACAAAGTTCTGGTAAAGGGTTATAGTATAAACAAAAATGCTTATAATTTTTGGTTAGGCAAATACCCAAGTATTAAAGCAATATTATTTCTTGACGTATTTCAGCTGTGACAGGGTGTGGTTTATAGGAGGTGTCGTTTATTAGGGGCAGAGTTGTTGTTTTTTTTAGGGTGTACTTTATAAGCATATACTTTTTTTTTTTTTTTTAAATACGCCCTGTATATTTTTTTTAAATATAAAGACCATAAAGGGGTTTTCTGGGCCAAAATGATTAAAGGAGAAGTCCGGCGAAAATTTTATTAAAGTATTGTATTGCCGCCCCAAAAGTTATACAAATCACCAATTTACACTTATTACGGGAAATGCTTATAAAGTGCTTTTTTCCCTGCACTTACTACTGCATCAAGGCTTCACTTCGGGATAAAATGGTGATGTCACGACCCAACTCCCAGAGCTGTGCGGGCTGTGGCTGCTGAAGAGGTTGATGGCAGAGGGGTGCTCAGTGTCCCTCCAGTGCCCTGTGTCCCTCAGTGTCCCCCTGCCATCATCCTCTCCAGCAGCCAGAGTCGGGTCGTGACATCACCATTTTATCCAGGAAGTGACATCACCATGTTATCCAGGAAGTGAAGCCTTGATGCAGTAGTAAGTGCAGGAAAAAAGCACTTTATATGCATTTCCTGTGTATAGGTATGTCCTGTGTATAGGCATTTCCTGTATATCAGTAATTTGTATAACATTTGGGGGGCAGTACAATACTTTAATAAAAAGTTTTGCCGGACTTCTCCTTTAACCCCTTAGGGACCAAGCCTGTTTGGGCCTTAATGACCAGGCTCATTTTTCAAAATCTGACCTGTCTCACTTTATGCGCTTATAGCTCAGTGATGCTTTAACGTATGCTAGCGATTCTGAGATCGTTTTTTCGTAACATATGTTACTTTATGTTAGTGGCAACATTTGGTCACTGTCTTGTGTGTTTTTTGTGAAAAACATCAAAATATAATGAAAAATTTGAAAATTTTGCACTTTATGAACTTTGAAATTCTTTGCTTCTATAAAAAAAAGGCACATGACAAAAATGTATTAGTAAGTCACATTATCAATATGTCCTCTTTATTCTGGCTTCATTTCGTAAACATATTTCACTTTTTTAGGGTGTTACGGGGCTTAGAAATTATCAAATTATCAAATTTTCATGAAATTTCCAAAACTGATTTTTTTAGGGACCAGTTCTTTTTTTAAGTTGATTTCGGAAGCTTGTATACTGGAAACCCCCATAAGTGACCCCATTTTGTAAACTATGAACACCTTAAAGAATTAATCTAGGGGTATAATGAGCATTTTAACCCTACAGGGGCTAGAGGAAAGTATTCACAATTAGGCCGGAAAAAAATGGAAAATAGAAATTTTCCAATAATATATTTGTTAAGATTAAAGTATCTCATTTTCATAATAAACATGAGAGAAAATGCACCCCAAATTTTGTACCGCAGGTTCTCCTGAGTACAATGGTACCCCATATGTGGGCGTAAACCACTGTATGGGTACACAGCGGGGCTCAGAAGGGAAGGAGCGCCTATTAGCATTTCCAGTTCAGATTTTGCTGAAGAAGTTTCTGAGCGCCAGGTGCGTTTGCAGAGCCCCTGTAGTGTCAGCAGAATAGAACCCCCCAAAAGTCACCCCTCAAAGAATACATCTTGGGGTGTGGTGACCATTTTAACCCCACAGGTATTAGAGGAAAGTATTCAAAAAAGGCAGTAAAAATGAAAAAATTTAATTTTTCCAATAACATGTTTGTTTAGTTTAAAATTTCTCAATTTCACGAGGAACAGGGGAGAAAACTCACCCCAATATATGTAACGCAGGTTCTCCTGAGTAGAACGGTACCCCATACATGGGCATTAACCACTGCATGGGCACACAGCAGACCTCGGAAGGAAGGAAGCGCCAATTAGCATTTTCAGTGCATGATTTTTCTGAAGAAGTTTCTGAGCGCAAGGTGCGTTTGCAGAGCCCCTGTAGTGTCAGCAGAATAAAAAAAAAACAAAAGTCACCCCATTTTGGAAAGTGCACCCCTCAAAGAATTTATCTTGGGGTTTGGTGACCATTTTGACCCCACAGGTATTAGAGGAAAGTATTCAAAAGAAGACAGTAAAAATGAAAAAATATATAAATATATAAAATATAAATATGTGGGCATAAACCACTGTGTGGGCACACTGCGGGCCTCAGAAGGAAGGGAGCGCCAATTAGCATTTTCAGTGCATGATTTTTCTGAAGAAGTTTCTGAGAGCCAGGTGCGTTTGCCGTGTCCCTGTAATCAGGGCCGATTCTAGCTCTTCTGCTGCCTGAGGCGAGAACTGAAATAGCGCCCCCCCCCCAACTGAGATCAACATCATATAAACACCAAATAATCCCACCACATAATGACTGCATATCAGCACTCCATAGTGACTTAATACTATTACCAATATTGCCACTACAAGGGAAAAATTCCACCACTGACTGATCAATACCACCAGTACTGCTACTGAATAAAAAACACTGTATAGAGTCCAGCATTACCCCCACACAGTGACAGTATAGTGATCAGGGTACAGTTACATCCAGTGACTCACAGGTGACGTCTTCTATCATCAGAGTTGTTCACTTTCTCTTTTCTTCTATATTCGGATCCGACTCCATCATGAAGACTTCTGTTAGCCATGACTTGTCCCCGCAGCATCTATTGGACAGATATTTTAGGCTCCACAATTTAGAAGATCCCTTCTGCATCTTCACACTATTATAATCTCCATTCTCCTCATGTAGACATAATCCCCCCATCTCCTCCTGTAGTCATAATCCCCTGTGTCCCCCATCTCCTCATAATCCTCCAATCTCATCATAATCCCCCCCACCTGTGTCTCACCATCTCCTCATATTCCTCCTGTGCCCCCCATAATCCTCCCATCTCCTCATATTCCTCCTGTGCCCCCCATAATCCTCCCATCTCCTCATATTCCTCCTGTGCCCCCCATAATCACCCCCTGTATCATCCATCTCCTCATATTCCTCCTGTGTCCCCCCATAATAACCCCCTGTATCATCCATCTCATATTCCTCCTGTGTCTCCCCATCTCCCCACAATTACCCCCTGTATCATCCATCTCCTCATATTCCTCCTGTGTCTCCCCACAATCACCCCCTGTATCATCCATCTCCTGTGTCCCTCCATTCCCCCACAATCACCCCCTGTATCATCCATCTCCTGTGTCCCTCCATCTCCCCACAATCACCCCCTGTATCATCCATCTCCTCATATTCCTCCTGTGTCTCCCCACAATCACCCCCTGTATCATCCATCTCCTGTGTCCCTCCATCTCCCCACAATCACCCCCTGTATCATCCATCTCCTGTGTCCCTCCATCTCCCCACAATCACCCCCTGTATCATCCATCTCCTGTGTCTCCCCACAATCACCCCCTGTATCATCCATCTCCTGTGTCCCCCCCATCTCCCCACAATCACCCCCTGTATCATCCATCTCCTGTGTCCCCCCCATCTCCCCACAATCACCCCCTGTATCATCCATCTCCTGTGTCCCCCCACAATTACCCCCTGTATCATCCATCTCCTCATATTCCTCCTGTGTCTCCCCACAATCACCCCCTGTATCATCCATCTCCTGTGTCCCTCCATTCCCCCACAATCACCCCCTGTATCATCCATCTCCTGTGTCCCTCCATCTCCCCACAATCACCCCCTGTATCATCCATCTCCTGTGTCCCTCCATCTCCCCACAATCACCCCCTGTATCATCCATCTCCTGTGTCCCCCCATCTCCCCACAATCACCCCCTGTATCATCCATCTCCTGTGTCCCCC
This sequence comes from Dendropsophus ebraccatus, assembly GCF_027789765.1. NCBI lineage: Eukaryota > Metazoa > Chordata > Amphibia > Anura > Hylidae > Dendropsophus > Dendropsophus ebraccatus. The sequence goes on from NC_091458.1 coordinate 127,495,212, forward strand.
CACAATCACCCCCTGTATCATCCATCTCCTGTGTCCCCCCACAATCACCCCCTGTATCATCCATCTCCTGTGTCTCCCCTCAATCACCCCCTGTATCATCCATCTCCTGTGTCCCCCCATCTCCCCACAATCACCCCCTGTATCATCCAACTCCTGTGTCTCCCCACAATCACCCCCTGTATGATCCATCTCCTGTGTCCCCCCATGTCCCCACAATCACCCCCTGTATCATCCATCTCCTGTGTCTCCCCCATCTCCCCACAATCACCCCCTGTATCATCCATCTCCTGTGCCCCCATCTCCCCACAATCACCCCCCGTATCATCCATCTCCTGTGTCCCCCCATCTCCCCACAATCACCCCCTGTATCATCCATCTCCTGTGTCCCCCCATCTCCCCACAATCACCCCCTGTATCATCCATCTCCTGTGTCCCCCCACAATCACCCCCTGTATCATCCATCTCCTGTGTCCCCCCATCTCCCCACAATCACCCCCTGTATCATCCATCTCCTGTGCCCCCATCTCCCCACAATCACCCCCTGTATCATCCATCTCCTGTGTCTCCCCACAATCACCCCCTGTATCATCCATCTCCTGTGTCCCCCCATCTCCCCACAATCACCCCCTGTATCATCCATCTCCTGTGCCCCCATCTCCCCACAATCACCCCCTGTATCATCCATCTCCTGTGTCCCCCCATCTCCCCACAATCACCCCCTGTATCATCCATCTCCTGTGTCCCCCCATCTCCCCACAATCACCCCCTGTATCATCCATCTCTGATCACTGATACAATACATTGCAGTACCTGATGTACTGCAATGTATTGTATCATGCCGCATGCTGACAGGCAATAGCCACAGCCACCCCTGTCAGCATGAGGCATCTCCATGGTGACCCCGGGAACCTTCATTAGGACCCCGGGATCACCATGGAGACATGGGGACTCCGGACGGCGCTGCATGACATCGCGATCGCTTAAGTGACCCACGGCGCCGTCCGGGATCCACCGGGACCCGTTAGATGCCGCTGTCATGGTTTGACAGCGGCATTTAACGGGTTAAACTGCCCAGAGCGGAGAATCCTCCGCTCCGGGCAGTTACAGGAGGGTGTCAGCGGTCACACTGACCGCTGATCACCCGTCCTGCACCCGACGCCGGGCGGTAATTTATTCTGATGCACCCGCCATTAAAAGGCGTACGCATCGGAATAAAGCCCATTAGTGACCGCTGTGAAAAGGCAGCATGGCGGTCACTAAGGGGTTAATGTAGTGGATCTGTGTCTTGCCATTGCGGTGAGCTGTTGCATTTTTCTGTGTTTTTGTGTGTTTGCAATTTCGGCCATAGCAACGTGCTCCTGCCTAGTATGAATTGTATTCTAGGAGAGCTGACCAAATCTGTATTTTTTTCTGTGTTTCAGATGGGGGAGTGGCTGCCTCTACTTGTTCGTGCACTCCACCCATCCCACCCAGATGGTGTAATTAATTTTGCAGGTATAAGACGGATCTTGCATGCCCAGAGCATAGGCGTATTACATGCCATGGAGAGGCCATAGTACAGTGTAGGGTCTGCGCCGAATATGAGGCCACCGTATCGTTGATGAGGTGGTTTACACTATATGCAAATGGTAACCAAGAGCTTCATTATTTTTATGGGAATTTTTTTTAGCAGTTGGGAGGGCTGCTTTTCTGCTCTTCTCTTGGGCGCTCCACTTCAGTCCTCTGCACACCTATAGAAGTATACTTTCTGAGATGACAGTCATGATTTCCCACACGCAATGTGTAATAGTTGCAGGCCATCACTTCAACCTTGGCAACTATTGGTGTTAGCTGTTTCATAAATTATTTATGTGACTATGTGTAATACAATGTAAAGTGATACAATGAACAAGTTGTGTAAATTGTCTTACAACAAAGTAGCAATTATATAAAAATAGCCCCATGTCCTTACTATTGTATGAAAAAAACAGAGTATCAAAACTTATCCACTATTCACGGGTCAGTGAGAATCTGATCACTGCCCCATACAGAATGATGTTTGTATGTTAGAAGTGGTATGAAAGTGAGTGTGAAAGATGCAATAGTGGGCGATGATTGTATGGATGTGGAATCCTTGTGGGTAGAATTACAAAGGGAGTCAAATACTAAAAAAAATAATTTTTGGTGTAATCTACAGACCCCCCCAGCATTATTGAGAAAACAGGGAGTCAGCTGCATAAACAAACAGAGCGGCGGCCCGGGAGGATACAGTGCCGATGTTAACTACCCAGATATTGATAGGGGTCAGGGTTCAGCTTCAACTGTTAATGGGAAAACATTTATTGCTGGATCATTTTATGTGCAAACAAGAGATGGTGATGGTTTGTTGTATCTGGTCATTTGTAACAATGCAGAGCAAATCCGGAATGTATCGGTGCATGAAAACCTTAGTAATAGTGACTACAATATATTTGCTTTCTGTCTAACGCAGGGATGGGTAACCTTTGGCCCTCCAGCTGTTTCAAAACTACAATTCCCATCATGCCTGAGCAGCAAAAGTAAAAGTTTTGGCTGCCCAGGCATGATGAGAATTGTAGTTTTGCAACAGCTGGAGGGCCAAAGGTTACCCATCCCTACAGGGCCGTATTTCCCATAGGCACCTTGCAGGGGGGCAGTCACAGTATGGTGGTATTGGTCAGGTCTGGTCTGGTGGTGTTATCCAGTCACAGTATGGCGGTATTGGTCAAGTCTGGTGTGAAGGTGTTATCCAGTCACAGTATGGCAGTGTTGTTAAGGTCTAGTATGGCAGTGTTATCCTGTCACAGTATGGTGGTATTGGTCAGGTCTGGTCTGGTGGTGTTATCCAGTCACAGTATGGCGGTATTGGTCAAGTCTGGTGTGAAGGTGTTATCCAGTCACAGTATGGCGGTGTTGTTAAGGTCTAGTAGGGCAGTGTTATCCTGTCACAGTATGGTGGTATTGGTCAGGTCTGGTGTGGCACTGTTATCCAGTTACAGTATGGTGGTATTGGTCAGGTCTGGTGTGGCGGTGTTACCCAGTCACAGTATGGCGGTATTGGTCAGGTCTGGTATGGCGGTGTTATCCAGTCACAGTATGGCGGTGTTGTTAAGGTCTAGTATGGCAGTGTTATCCAGTCACAGTATGGTGGTATTGGTCAGGTCTGGTGTGGCAGTATTATCCAGTTACAGTATGGCGGTATTGGTCAGATCTGGTGTGGTGGTGTTATCCAATCAAGTATGGTGATATTGGTCAGTTCTGGTGTGGCAGTGTTATCCAGTCACAGTATGGCGGTATTAGTCAGGTCTGGTGTGGCGGTGTTATCCAGTCACAGTATGGCGGTATTGGTCAGATCTGGTGTGGCAGTGTTATCCAGTCACAGTATGGTGGTATTGGTCAGGTCTGGTGTGGCAGTGTTATACAGTCACAGTATGGCGCTATTAGTTAGGTCTGGTGTGGCGGTGTTATCCAGTCACAGTATGGCGGTATTGGTCAGATCTGGTGTGGCAGTGTTATCCAGTCACAGTATGGCGGTATTAGTCAGGTCTGGTGTGGCGGTGTTATCCAGTCAAGTATGGTGGTATTGGTCAGGTCTGGTGTGGCAGTGTTATCCAGTCACAGTATGGCGCTATTAGTCAGGTCTGGTGTGGCGGAGTTATCCAGTCACAGTATGGCGGTATTGGTCAGATCTGGTGTGGCGGTGTTATCCAGTCAAGTATGGTGGTATTAGTCAGGTCTGGTGTGGCAGTGTAATCCAGTTACAGTATGGCGGTATTAGACAGGTCTGGTGTTGCGGTGGTAAATGTGAAGTCTGGAGCTATTACCAACCAATCTACCAATCCTGTGGGGAGAATTCCTTCAGACAATATGCAGACGGCTGTAATCATTGATTCCATTTGTTTATGTTTAAAGCAGTTAAAAACCATGGAAAATGTCATTCCGACAATGTTTCTAGAGAAATGCATGTGGCCGAAACCACACTTCCATTTCTTCCCTTGTAGTCATGTGCTGTTACCAGGATTATTGTCCATAAGCCTATTGGTTACCGCATGATGCTGATTGGTGAGTAAAGATGGGGCGTCTCCAGATGTAGTGCCTAGGGCAGCAGCAGCTGTTAATACGGCCCTGCATCCCTGGTCTAATGTGTAGAAAACAAGAACATTTAAGGTAAAACTGACAGGTAGACTGAGAGCACACAAAGGGGGTGCAGGGTTTCTGGGTTCAGAAAATTCCGGATTCCCAGGTCACACTGCTCAGTACTGGTACTGGGAAGGTTTAAAGTTTTCTACAAAAAGGTAGAATTGCAGGATCACGTTATTAGTGTGCTTATAATATATAGGAGCCAGCACAGAGTCATCTGCACTACAGCTAAGCATAGGGAAAGCATACAAAGAGATGAAGTTTGCAGGGTGGCAACCGGTGGGGGAAATACCATATACTAGCGATGCCTGATGAAGATTCTGCTTAAAATCGGAGCTGAAACTCGTTGCGATAACAGTAAAAATAGAATTTTCCACATTTGTTATGGTTTGGCCATATACATGTTATTGGTTACATCGGTTGTGCCCGAGCCGTGGAAATCAAACCCTCTGTTGCTTGCTGAGAGCTCCAGGAGTGCTGCTTTTTAATATACTAGTGATATAATGGCAGGAAATAGCGCTGCTACTCATGGACATGTACAGGTCGGATTATTCTAAAAACTTACCTGACGAGACAATTACTCTTTAAGGCTGGGTTCACACTACATATATTTCAGTCAGTATTGTGGTCCTCATATTGCAACCAAAACCAGGAGTGGATTAAAAACACAGAAAGGCTCTGTTCACACAATGGTGAAATTGAGTGGATGGCCGCCATATAACAGTAAATAACTGCCATTATTTCAATATAACAGCCGTTGTTCTAAAATAACAGCAAATATTTGCCATTAAATGGCGGCCAACCACTGAATTTTGACATTGTGTGAACAGATCCTTTCTGTGTTTTCAATCCACTCCTGGTTTTGGTTGCAATATGAGGACCACAATACTGACTGAAATATATGTAGTGTGAACCCAGCCTAAAAATTAATCCCACATACTGTCACCCCCTTATTGACATGCAGTTCTTCCCACCATCCACAAGTTTAGATGCTGCACATTCAATATATACCTGTATAACACTTGTCTGTGTCTTTCTTTTCTATAATAATTTCATTTCATCAGTGGCCAGTGTCACCTAGACGGGGCTTCATGGTAGTCGGGCCCTCTCCCCAGCCTAGGTGACACTGTTCACTGATAAAATAAAGGGAGAGCAAGAGGGGCAACAGTATCACTTTAAGGGTAGCTTCACACGTACCGGATCTGCAGCGGATCTCACGCTGCGAGTTTGCAGCGAAATCCGCTGCAGATCCATGTAGTTTGAAGGTCTATGCAGGGCCGTTTTAATACATTGGTGGGCCCAGTGCACAGGCCTCAAGAGTGGGCACCCCCCAACCCAGCGTTATCAGAATCGGAGCTCCACACACAGTATAATCCCCTGAAAATGTCCCCACACTGTATTAAGAGCCCCAATACATATGTTAGTTACCTCATAACAATATCACCAATGATACCATTATATAATATCGCCACACCATGATCACTATCACTACAGCCCTATAACAGTTACATCCATTTACTCACAGGGAGCGTCTTCTCTCATCAGAGTCTTTCACCTTTTCTTTCACTCCATCCAGCATGGGCCACCTTGAAGTCTTCCCCGGCTGTGAATCTTCTCTCCAGAATCTGCCAGAGAAACATTTTAGGCTCCAACACATTCAGTAGTAAGGTCCCCTGTACCCCTATACAGTAGTTACCCCCCTATGTACCCCTATATAGTAGTTACCCCCTATTTCCCCCTATATAGTAGTTACACCCCTCTGAGCTCCCCCACAGCTGTGTGCTGCCCCCAGTACTATAGACCACTAGGTGCTGCTCCCAGAAGTATATATACCCCCTGTGCACCCCCCAGTAGTATATAGACCCCATTGTGCTGCCTCCAGTAGTATATAGACGCCTTGTGTGCTGCCCCCAGTACTATAGACCACTAGATGCTGCCCCCAGTAGTATATAGCCCCATCTGTGCTCCCCCAGTTATATATACCCCCCCCCCGTGCAAACCCCAGTAGTATATATACCCCCGTGCAGCCCCCAGTAGTATATATATCCCCTGTGCTCCCCCAGTAGTATATACTCCCCCTGTGCACCCACAGTAGTATGTATATCCCCTGTGCTCCCCCAGTAGTATATAGTCCCCCTGTGCATTCCCAAGTAGTATATATACCCCCCTGTGCACCCTCCAGTAGTATATATATCCCCTGTGCTCCCCCCAGTAGTATATAGTCCCCCTGTGCATTCCCCAGTAGTATATATACCCCCCTGTGCACCCTCCAGTAGTATATATATCCCCTGTGCTCCCCCCAGTAGTATATAGTCTGCCTGTGCACCCCCAGTAGTATATATATCCCCTGTGCTCCCCCAGTACGCTTTCCCAGTTATATATAACCCCTGTGCACCCCCCCATTTATATATATATATATATACCCTGTGCATCCCCCAGTTATATATATATATATATATATATCCCCTGTGCGCCCCGAGTAGTATATAGCCCCCATGTGCGCTCCATTATATATACCAGTTATATATACCCCCTGTGCGCCCCCCAGTTATATATATCCCGCCGTGCACCTCCCAGTTGTATATATATCCCCTGTGCGCCCCAGTAGTGTATAGCCCCCTCTGCACTCCCCCAGTTATATATACCCCCCTGTGCGCTCCCCCAGTTATATATATACCCCCTGTGCACCCCCCCAGTAGTATATAGCCTCCCTCTATGCTCCCTGTTATATATACCCCCCTGTGCGCTCCCCCAGTTATATATATACCCCCTGTGCGCCCCCAGTTATATAAACCCCCCTGTGCACCCCCAGTAGTATATAGCCCCCCTCTGTGCTCCCTGTTATATAAACCCTCCTGTGCCCTTCCCCAGTTATATATACCCCCTGTGCACCCCCCAGTAGTATATAGCCCCCCTCTATGCTCCCTGTTATATATACCCCCCTGTGCATCCCCCCAGTTATATATACCCCCCTGTGCACCCCCCAGTAGTATATAGCCCCCCTCTGTGCTCCCTGTTATATATACTCCCGTGCGCTCCCTGTTATATATATACCCCCTGTGCGCTCCCCCAGTTATATATATCCCCATGTGCACTCACCCCAGTTATATATACCCCACTGTGCACCCCCCAGTAGTATATAGCCCCCCTGTGCACTCCCCAAGTTATATATACCCCCTTTGCACCCCCAGTAGTATATAGCCCCACTGTGCCCCCCCTGAGTTATATATACCCCCTGTGTGCCCCCCCAGTAGTATATAGGCCCCCCTGTGGCACCCCTAGTAGTATACACCCCCGCTGTGTGCTGACAACCCCCCCCCCCCCCCCCCCCCCGTTATATAGCCTCCCTTTGTGCTCGCCCCTCCCATATAGCAAATAATAAAAAAAAAACACTTTATGCTCACCTGGGTCCGCGCGTTCCTCTTCTCTTCACCTCACCCTTGTGGCTGCAGGCAGTGCTTTGCCTGCAGTCACAAGAGGCCGCTCTCCCCACTCGCGGTGTCGGCGCTGAGTGACGTCACTCAGCAGCGATACCACTACGGAAGAGCGGCCTCTTGTGACCACAGGCAAAGCACTGCCTGCGGCCACAAGGATGACTGACAGGGAGGGAGCCAATGGCTCCCGACCTGTCAGTGCCGCTGCTGCTGCCTGTACCTATGAACGCTCGTTACGAGCGCTCATAGCTACAGTGCAGAGCGCAGCAGCAGGCAGGGGGGCCCTGCAGGGGGCACCATGGATGGGTAACTTACCCATCCCGATGGCGCCCCCCTGGCAGGCTGGTGGCCGGAGCCCTGTGCGACCGCAATGGTCGCACAGAGCAAAGGCCGGCCCTGCGCAGGGTGGACCCCTTTAACCAGTGGGCCCGGTGCACGTGCACCATGTGCCCTCTGGTTAAAGCGGCCCTGGGTCTATGGGGTTACATATCTGCAGCGGCCTGGAGCATACATTACCTGTTCGGCGCTGCCTCACACACAGCCGCGGCGCTGAGCAGGTTATGTATGCTCCGGGCGGCGGGGGGGTTAAAGGAGCTGGGTCACATACTGGCAGCGGAATAAAAATTCCGCTGCAAACTTGCAGCGTGAAATCCGCTGCGGGTCCTGAACGTGTAAAGCTACCCTAAAAAGGCAATAAGTGACAAAGAAGGGCATTAAAGGTACAAACACACACTGTATACGCAGCAGATACGCAGTAGATCTGCAGCAGATTTGATGGTGCATATTTGATGCTGTGTTCAGTTATTTAGATCTAATTTGCTGCATATCTGCTGCGTATCGCAGCAGAAAATACACTGCAATGCAGTGTGTGAAGCTACCCTAAAAGATGTTTTGAGTTAAAAAAGCAACAACAACCCAAAAGGCAATAGGGCACTCCCTCCACCTGGAGAAAAAAAGGTTGCATTTCCAGGTGTGACAAGCCTTCTATATCATGTGAACTGTGAATCTGTGGAACAGTTACCTCAGGAGCTGCTCACAGCAAAAACAGTGAAGGGTAAAAAAAAAAACAAAAAAAAAACATACCCAAATGCTAATGTAGAATTATAGAATTCTTGATTAAGGCTAACCATACCTATTTCCTTCACAAAGGTCAAAGGTCCTGAACAGCTAACCAGGGCTGAGCAGACCACTGTGCCCCTGATGTGGTGGGCCCCGTACCAACCGCTATGGCAGCTACGGTGGTAGTTCTGCCCCTGCTGTCCACTCTCCCACGCACATACCTCCTAATAAATTCTGCACATTCGAGGGTGCCTCATATATCTACTCCAGCTCTGAGCTGGCATAGATTTGAATTATAATTTAAATCTAGGTACCGCCATAAATTAAAGGGGTAGTTCACAAAAAAATTCTAATCAACTAGTGGCAGAAAGTGAAAGAGATTTGTAATTTACTTCTATAAAAAAAAAAAATCTCAAGTCTTTATGTCCTGCAGGAAGTGGTGTAGTCTTTCCAGTCAGGAGAACAGGAGAGGTTTTGTATGGGGATTTGCTACTGCTCTGGATAGTTCCTGACATGGATAGAGGTGGCAGCAGAGAGCACTGTGTCAGACTGGAGAGAATACACCACTTCCTGCAGGACATACAGCAGCTGATAAGTACTGGAAGATTGGAATTTTTATATATGTATATATATATATATATATATAAGTAAAGCCAGTAACTAGCCCCTTAAAAATAAAAGCTGCACACAGGGAGGATACACCCCTCACTTTCCACCACCTTGGCAAGTGCAGGAAAGGCCGTTAAAAATTGCACAATTATTACACATGCCGTGGCTTTACACAAAAAAGTACAACTTTTTAAGGGTCTGTACTAAGTGCAGACTTTCTTTATTTTGGAAGTTTTATTTAAAAATGTAATATTTTAAAAAATTATAAAAATTCGGAGCTAAAGTCGCTGTTGGTTTGGTGCAATTTTATTATTAACTTTATTTAAATTTCATAAATTTCAAGCGGGCATAAATAAAATGTGGACAGCAAGTATAGGTGCTATTTATGTCTATATGAATGTGGGACCCAACTATATAAAACTGTTTGCCCAATGGCAACCAATAACAGCTCAGGGTTCATTTCTCAAATTGCTCCGGTAAAATAAAAGCTGAGATGTGATTGGCTGCCACAAGCTAATTGCTAAACCTGGATGCTGCGTTTCCCCCACATTCCTTGGCGCTATGCTGAATATTACAGTGCCACAGTGACATCTCGTGGTCACTTTGCAGTATTACAGTTGTTAATTGTGTATGTATATATATATATATATATATATATATATATATATATATATATATATATATATATATATATGTTGTCGTTTTTTTCCCCACTCTTTATTTCCTCACAAAACAAACCTTAACAATATCAAACAAGTGGTAGAAGAAAATTTGCAATACTTATAGTATTAAAGAAAGGACAGTACTGAAAGAGAAATATAACAAGTGTAGTGGAATGTTGTAGGATAGCTGGGAAAGGATTATTAATGGCATGGTGCTGTGATAATGATGGAATAATGATGCCCTCCCCCCATGTGCCGTGTTCTGTCATCCCCCCATGTGCTGTGTCATGTAATCCCTGTGCACAGTGTAGGTTCCCTCTATCTGTTCTGTATGTGGAGGGGGCGTGGCTAGCGGAGCACGTGTCTCCTGTCACTGATAGCGCTCCAGACCCCGGGCGCCGGGCCGCAGTGATGGCAGAGACCGGTGCGGAGATGACACCGGACAAGAAGCCGGGCCGCCTGCTGCCGCCGCACTACTGGCTGGAGGTGAAGGAGCAGTGCCGGATGGCGGGGCCTGTGGTAAGAGGGGCCTCATACTGTCTATGCATGATACTATATGTGTGCTCAACATCTCCTATAGGGAATGTCACTGATATATACAGAGAATGTCACTATATATATATGTATATTACACACACACATATATATATATATATATATATATATATATATATATATATATATATATATATATGTGTGTGTGTATTATATATGACAGTCTGCTCAGCCAATCACGGGCTGTGGCGCTGTCCTGTCTCCTGTCCTGCGGGCTGGAGGCGTGGCAACATGGAAGAGGGGAGCATAGATAGATAGTTGTGCACCAAGACAGCACTAAATCAGCTAAATAATTGTATAGCTGTATTAGGGTCCATTTACACAGAAAGATTATCTGACAGATTATCTGCCAAAGATTTGAAGCCAAAGCCAGAAACAGACTATATACAGATATCTCTTTTTTAAATCCATTCCTGGCTTTGGCTTCAAATCTTTGGCAGATAATCTTTCTGTATAAATGGACCCTTCGTGTCCATTTACACAGAAAGATTATCTGACAGATTATCTTCCAAAGATTTGAAGCCAAAGCCAGGAATGGATTTGAAAAGAGAAAAAAATCTCAGGCTTTCCTTTATGACCTGATATCTGTTTATAGTCTGTTTCTGGCTTTGGCTTCAAATCTTTGGCAGATAATCTGTCAGATAATCTTTCTGTGTATATGGAACCTTAGTGCGGTTCGGCAAGGTTCGGTTCTTAAATTTTACACCAAAAACCTGAGTTAAATTTTAAAAAATTCCAGGATTCTTCTTCAAGTTAGTCGGGTCTCCTGGTTTTCTGGTAGGGCATCTGGCAAAATTTAACTCCAGCAGGAAAGAGACATTTATTACACTTATTACGTTACACTCTAAACCTAAGAAGGAATGAAAGGTGTTTTTTTTTTTTTTTTTTTTACAATCTTCATTTTTCACATGATCCTGGACCACTGGGGTATAGCACATCTGGTCCCTTACCTCAGCTACAACAGTTTCCTGGCAATTGCAGGGACATTGACTTTTTTTTTTTTTTTTTTGTAATTTATGGGGTTGCTCTTTTTAATCTCCAAAAAAGATCCAAATAATTATCAAACAACAGTACCGAAATTTACATATACATGGGTTGAATTAAATATAATACTTCTCTTTTTGTAGGATGATGTCCCTGTGTGAATGAGGCCCTAATGGACGTATTATATTGCACTAGCTATATGGACTTGTTTGCACTAGATAAATCATTGTTGGAGTTTGCATTTAGTTGTGTATTGCATAGCAGCACTATCAGGTCATATATCTGCATGACTCTTTCCACTCATGTACAGTATAATACATTATAGATGTGAGTCAGCCAACCAGAGCTCCCTTAGATAGCATTGTCATCTCATTTTCAAGGATAATTAAAAAAAACTTTCAGAAATCTGTAGGTATGTATATTGCATAACACGTATATATCTTCTTTCCTGGTTATTGAACTTGTAGGCCTGTCCTACAGGATATTTATTAACATGGAACAGAGCAATGCAGTGAGATACTAGTTCTGTATATTGAGCTTTGACGTATGTGTGTGTGTGTTTCAGATTCTCCTTGAAGTAGAAGAGATCACAACCAGATTAGGGCCCCTCTTGGTCTAGAGCATTTCTAGTGTGGGTCCTATCCCCTCACCCTTTGGTGCTTTTACATGGAATGATCATCGTTCGAATTTACGCTATAACAATCGCATTTGAGCGATAATCGGCTCATGTAAACACAGTGAACGATCAAGTGACGAGCGAGAAATCGTTCATTGTGATCTTTCAACATTTTCTCAAATCATTGTTGGTCGTTCGCTAAAAATTCGCAGATCGCTTCATGTAAACAGTTTTTCACCGATTCACCCTATGTGTGAGATGGGCTTAAGCGATCTTAAAGCGATCGAAATAATGATTTTTTCAAACAATATATCGTTCCATCTAAACGCTGATCGTTATAAAAAACACATCTTTACTTCGACATCGTTAATCGTTCGATTTGGCGAATTATTGTTCCGTGTAATCGTACCGTTAGTATACATGCTACTGGGGCTGCCCACCTGCTACTCATTCCACTTGGAGGGGATTGGTGATGATAAGGAAATTAGCTTCCAGACTGGTCAGCATGAGACACCTTCAAGAAAAACAGTAGCTCAGATGCTCCCATTTAGGGATGTCCGAACCTGCCGAGGTTCGGGTTCATATGAACCTGAACTCTCGGCATCAGATTCCTGCTGTCTGCCCGCTCCGTGCACCGGGTGGATATAGCGGGAGGACCACCTGGAAAACTTAGCCTATGGCTATGGCTGTATCCCAGTTTTCCAGGCGGTCCTCTGGCTGTATCCACCCTCTCCCCGGAGTGGGCAGACAGCGGGAATCATTGCCGAGAGTTCGGGTTCGTACGGACTCGAACCTCGGCAGGTTCGGACCATTCCTACTCCCATTGCGTTGGGGGAGGGGGGGGGATTTGTATAATGATAAAACTTTAATATTCCTTTTGTTTTCTTGTTTTTGCTCTTTTCTAGTTCCTCTCACAAATTATGGTTTTCCTAATAAATTTTGTAAGCTCCATATTCTGTGGTCATTTGGGCAAGATAGAACTAGACTCTGTAACACTTGCTGTGGCTGTAAGTATTAGTAATACATTCTAAATGGTCACTATTATTTCAGCAAAGTTTTTATAAATTATCAGTAAAAGAAAATGAACTAAGCATTGAAGTGCTGCTACTGTTACTGCTTCTTTCTCCCAGTCACAGAAAGGCCGGTGTCTTACACCATGTGAACATGGCCTAAAATTGGTAGTGGTCAAAACTATACAAAACTACCTTGTGGTCTTCTCATGTGTAGCTGTGACATTTCATGATCACTTTGGTCGTTTGTTTTTCAGTCCTTTTATCTGTTTATCATTACTTTTTTCTTTCCTCTAAATTCCTAAATTTATCTTTAATTTAAACTGGGCTTAGGCACATTGTGATCTTGCTGATATCAGCCCCTAAGATTTCCAAATTTTATTATCAATATGTATTAAAGCGACTCTGTACCCACAATCTGACCCCCCAAACCACTTGTACCTTCGGATAGCTGCTTTTAAAGGGGTACTCCAGTGTGGGGGCACCTTTTTACTGGGACCGGGGAAGAGGTGGCCGAGGAAAAAGACGTCCACTCACCTCCCCGGTTCCAGCGGCGGGTCCCGCATCGCGACGCTCCGGTGCCCGGCCGCTTCCGGGTGTCTGACGCAGGCCCGAGATGTGACGTCTCAGGTCCGCTCAGCCACTCAGTGAAGGAGCGTCACGATGTGGGACCCGCCGCTGGAACCGGGGAGGGGAGTGGACGTCTTTTTCTTTGGCCACCTCCTCCCCAGTAAAAAAGTGCCCCCACACTGGAGTACCCCTTTAATCCAAGATCTGTCCTGGGGTCCATTCGACAGGTGATGCAGTTATTGTCCTAAAAACAACTTTTAAACTTGCAGCCCTGTGCCAAACTGGTGTGGCCTAGAGTGTCTGTACATTAGGCTGGTACAACCTCTCTGTCCCTCCTCCCCACCCTCTTCATCATTAGGAATGCCCCAGGCAGGTATTCTCCTATTCATCAGCTGTGAGAACACGGCACATGTGCAGCGTTCACTGCAGAGGAATAGGAAAAATCCTGCCAGTGGCATTCCTAATGAAGAGGGTGTTGAAGAGGGTGGGGAGGGGGGACAGAGGGCTGGTGCATAGTTAGGGCACAGATACTCTAGGCCACGCCAGTTTGGCTCAAGGCTGCAAGTTTAAAAGTTGTTTTTTTAGGACAATAACTGCATCACCTGCCGAACGGACCCCATTACAGATCTTGGATTAAAAGCAGCTATCCGAAGGAACAAGTGGTTTGAGGTGGGCAGATTGTGGGTACAGAGTTAATTTGAATTAGCATAGAACTTTAAAATGCATTTGTAGCTAACTAGCTTTATCATCCCTTACAGGTTATAAATGTAACCGGTATATCTGTGGGCAGTGGTTTAGCCTCTACTTGTGATACCCTCATGTCTCAGGTATGTGTGACAGATCTGTAGCATTAAATTAAGAGGATGAACGGAGAACAGTTGTTTCTGAGCCTTGTGGCCTTTCTGTCACACAAGAACATAGCAGATATACAGTATCTATCTATCTATCTATCTATCTATCTATCTATCTATCTATCTATCTATCTGTGAAACAGATTTTGCATTGTGGCACAGGATGTACAAACCATTATGTAGGCTTGGTTTACACTACATTTTTGTCTCAATACTTTCTGCTCCCCTCTCCTGGCTGTGTCTTCAGCTGCACTGCAGCCTGTTGTGACAGTCACATGATCACTGAAGGCTGCAGTGCAGAGGTAAGATTTCATACAGACCGGAGCAGGTAGGGGTGTTAGGCTGTGTTCAAAATGAAATTGCAATAAATTGTAGATGGATAAAAAAAGTGATAACAAAAATGTACCTCTAGCAGTTAAAACCGTAATCGTAAAATAATTTTCTTTAGCTGTAAAGGATATTTTTTTTATACACATAATTACATTTACCACATAGGACTGGCATTCTGTTATACTGTTTTATATCTCTGGGAATATCTTTTCATTGCACACAGAGAAGGGCTGTATTTTAGCCTCTAACATCATATGACTAGAAGTATGAGATACTTCCAAATGCATTCATCTAGTCTCAATAGTAGTGTTTGTATCCACCACATGGAATCCTGTGTCCTCAGGGGATCTGAAACTGAACGTCATCATTTCATGATAAGAATACAACTGCATTTTAAGGAAGACACAACCGCTATAGAGCTCACAGTTTAGCCAGTCTTTCAGATGACTTGCACATGGTTTTATTAGATTAGTCATATTGCTAAAAATAGTGCAAGTGTCATATGATATTTGGGGTGTGCTAACGTGGGACGGGTGCGTTGTTAATTTTTTGCCCTAGTAATAGTAATCCCTCCCAAAATCTGCGTTACTTGGTGAGGATCCATGACACATAGCTTTGACTTTCTTATAGTCAGATTATTTCTCTGTAGAACACAGTAAATTCCCTACAACCTTAGAGCTTTATCCAAGTTCAGCAGCCCCCGCTAATCAAATACCGAACGATCGGGTTCGAATCGACTCGAACCCGAACCCGGTTCGCTCATCTCTAATAATAATGTGTAATCATATGACGATGATGCTAGTTAATAACAGAATGCGGAACAGCACGGCCAGCAATTGGCTGAGCTCCCTGTCACTTCAGAGACGGTGTAGAAGCTTCAGTGGCGGCTCCAGTCATGACCCTGATCTGTACTGCCGTAACCCTGCTCCGTACCGTCGTTCTCCCCCTCCCCCCCCTGAAAGGGGAGATCCCTGCTTGTTGGTGGCCTGGGGCTCTGCTTTGTAATGGAGACGATCCCGGCATGCCAATCCATTGCTCTGGGCTCCAGTAGGCCAGAGCAATGGATCACTGATCTCATTGATCTAAGCAGTATGTATATACTGCATAGAGCTCTTTTTTAACTTTCATTAATAAAAAAAATCCCCTCCCCTTACAAAAAATTAAATCACACCCATTTTATAAATAAAAAAAATAAAATAGACATAGGCTATGTTTACACAACGTTTTTTTGAGCCTAAAATAATGGATGTCATTTAGCAGTGGGCCTGACTGGTGTTTGTACATTATTCTAGTTTGGATTACTAATTGCCCTTTGGATGCGGCTTAATTGAAAAGTCCATTGAATTTAATAGTAAAAACGTCGAAAAAACTGTGTGTGAACAACTAATAAAAACGTCCGCTGTTTGCACAAGACGTCCGAAAATAATGATCATGTTCATTATTTTGACAACCATGGCAAAAACGTCCGTTATTCAATGCATTGTGGGCATTGGACGTCTGTTTTCCCATTGATTTTAATGCATTGCCATTGCAGTCAGTTAAATCTCAGCAAAAACTGACATTTTTTTAAATATGAAATTTGGCCGCCTTTTCAATATTTTTGACGTCGTGTGAACATAGCCATACTTGGTATTGATGTGTGTGTAATCGCCCAAACTGTTAAAATATAACATTCCTAATCTTGCATGGTAAATAGCGTAAATGAAAAAAATACCAAAGCACAAAATTGCTGATTGTAGTCACATCAAATCTAGAAAAAATGTAATAAAAAGTGATCAAAAAGTCAAATATACGCAAGCAAGGTTCTGATAGAAAGTACAGATCATGGCGCAAAAAATGACACCATAGCCAACAAAGAAAAGCATTATAAGGATGGTAATAGAACAATTTCAAAAACTTTTTTTTAAAAGCTGTCAAATAAAATAAAAGTTATATAAGTTGTGTATCATTGTAATCATACTGACTTTAGGAACATATATAACATGCCACTTTTGCCAAAGCTGGATTGGTACCAGTGTGGAGAGCAGCAGAGGAGGAGACAGGGCAGCACGGTCAGCGGTAACTTCTATCTGGCAGCGTTACAATGAGAAAATACCTGTTTTAATAATAATAATACCTGGAAATGATGATAAATTGCAGAATTATTATTTAAAGTAGGATTTAGGGTGTTGAAAAACCTTTTAAAGGTGAAAAAAAAAGAAAGAAAAAACAAACAAAAAAATTGTAATGACACCTACATGAATAACGACAGATTTTACAGTCTGGGGTCAATAAGTAAAGAAAATATGAAAACAAAATAAAATGTATGGTAAGGTTTTATTCTTTCTGCCCTTTAACATAACTATGGTTCTTTTCTTTCTTTCTGTTAATCTCTAGACCTATGGCGGAAAAAACCTAAAGCGTGTGGGGACAATACTACAGAGAGGGATTGTTATCTTATTTCTTTGTTGTTTCCCATGCTGGGCCATATTTATCAACACCGAACAAGTGCTGCTCCTGTGTAGACAGGACCCAGATGTTGCCAGGTAAGCATTGTGCTTACATTGGAAATGCTGTTATATGTTTCTTTTAGAAATAAATTTTAGAAATATTAGAAATAAAATCTAAGTGTAGACCTTTTGTTCCAAAGCTGAAAATGCAGTTTAGAATGACTTGTAATGTAAAATTTAAGTTATCACAATTTGCTTTTTTTTATTTTTCTGATGCCAGTATTTTGTAAAGTAAAAAAATAAACTTATTATGTGTCATTAACCCCTTGCCTTCAAAGCCACTTTTGGCCTTAAGGACCGGACCAAAATTTTTCAGATCTGACCACTCTCACTTTATGTTGTATTATATTATTTATATTATGTATTATTACATCTGACCACTCCCACTTTATGTTGTATTATATTATTTATATTATGTATTATTACATCTGACCACTCCCACTTTATGTTGTATTATATTATTTATATTATGTATTATTACATCTGACCACTCTCACTTTATGTTGTATTATATTATTTATATTATGTATTATTACATCTGACCACTCCCACTTTATGTTGTATTATACCATTTATATTATATATTATTACATCTGACCACTCCCACTTTATGTTGTAAGAAGTGTAACACTTAAAGTGAAACTTAGATAGCAAAGAAACCACAGCACCATCTATATCTCTGAGGAACGCACATTACCACAATGCACCAACTTAATCATCTTTGAGTGCGGTACAAATTTTCTGTTGATTAAAAGGAAAACTGTCAGAATGGATGGATATCTCAGTGCTGCCAGTTTCTAGTTACCTATTGACATTGCGTAGTCACCTTTATCACAGCTAACAGTGCCGACAATTGGAGATATAGTAACAGAAATGGCAATTGCATACACTAACTGGGGTGAGTATTAGGTACACTATCAGGAGTGAAGATCAGGTGTAGCAACAGGGGACAGGGACAAAATCAGCTACAGTAACAGGTACGGGTATAGGTACAGTAATGGAGGACAATGGAGACTTGCACAAGATAGCAACAAGCTATACAGCAACAAGGGACAGGAGACACTATTGGTTACAGCAGCAGGGGACAGGGATGACTATTAGATACAGAAACAGGGCAGGGGCAATGATCAGAGCAAGAAGGGGTTAATATGTGCTCTGCTCTCTTAGGCTATGCGCACACTGAGGAAAAGGCGAGGAATTCTGCTTGAAATTCAGCTTGAAATTCCTCCTGTAAAATATGTACAGAGCAAAGTCCCATCGTGTTCAATGGGTTTTCTGCTCTGTTGTTCACACTGCAGAATTTGCAAGCAGAATTTTCTGCTGTAGATCTGCTAGAGGAATCGTATAGAAGTCAATGGGGGGCTTACATTCTGCTTGAATTCTGCCTGAAAACTTTCTGCTTCAATTCCTCAAGAATTCCTCAGTGTGCAAGGGCCCTTACACCATGCTTAGAGGAGGAGATCAGGCCAGGGAGCTGTAAGATGCTTTATGTCCTCTAACCTCAGAATACACCAGAAATTTTTGTTTTGCCAAAGCACCTTTCTATACTTAGAAATGAATCCCATGGACATTGGACAAAAGAATGCATGTTCTGAATTTTTAAATTAAGAGAAAAATCTGCTTATTTTCACATTCAAATAGACCTAACATTTTTATTTTTACTGTAGTTGTACATGTGTATCTTACTTTTTGAGAGATGAGTTGTACTTTTCAGCAAAAAACATTTTGGGGAAAATATAAGTTATGGATTAACTTTCCTTCTTCCTGGATAGAGTAGAAAAAAACAAACAAAATACCACTGTTGTTTTTGTGTTTATTACCATTTAGCTGCGGTTACAGCAGCTTTTGTGTCACTGCATTCTAAGACATATACCTTTCTTATTGTTCCATCAATGTAGCTCAGGAGCAGTAGCGGATTATAAGTCCTTTTTGGGCGGTAGCCCGGGGCCCTGAGTTCCTGGGGGGCCCATGGCCACCCAACCTGACTTATACTTTCAGTGATGTATTGTCTCCTGGCTACAGCTCTGCCATGATTTGCAAAAATTGCTGCTTTTTTACCTCTATTTTGCAGAAATCAAGGCATCATGACATTATCTATCCTGTACTATGAACACCCTGCTAGTGCCGCCATAGTTACAGTGGGGGCCCAAGCTTGGTGAACAGCCCGGGGTCTATGCTAAAGTTAATCCGCCCCTGCTCAGGAGAGGGCTTGGGGGGGGGGGGGGTCATTGATACCATTTTGGATACTTGGGACATATTGATTAACCCCTTAGCGACCCATAACGTATCTGATACGTCATGGTGCCGTGGGGGGTGTTCAGAGCAGGGTCCCGCTGGGACCCCGCTCTAAGCGGCGCTGATCCCGGCTGACATGTGCAGCCGGGCAGTGCCTCTATTAGCCGGCGCGGGTCCCGTTGCTAATAGAGGCACTGCTAATTAAGCCTCTAAGTGCAGCTGTCAAACCTGACGGCTGCATTTAGAGGCTTCAGACCTCACGTCCCTGGTGTCTAGTGGGACAGATCTCCCCCCAGCGTTGCGATCGCAGAGGGGAGATCCGTTCTTCTGGCCGGCCCAGGCTTCAATGTCGGAATGACGCTGATCCCGGCTCGGCAATAGATTGCTATGGCCTGCAGCAGGCCATAGCAATCTATGACCGATCTCATCGATCTTTGCTGTGTATATACACAGCATTGATCTCTATGAGAGATCAGTGCTGTCTATATACAAGTTCCCCAGGGGGGCTTCTAGTTACAGTAAAGATAAAAGTAAAAATGTTTTTTTTATTAATAAAAAATCCCCTCCCCTATTAAAAGTCCAAATCACCCCCCTTTTCCCATTTTATAAATATAAATAAGTAAATAAACAAATAAACAAACATGTTTGGTATCGCCGCGTGC
Organism: Dendropsophus ebraccatus; assembly: GCF_027789765.1. Taxonomy (NCBI): domain Eukaryota; kingdom Metazoa; phylum Chordata; class Amphibia; order Anura; family Hylidae; genus Dendropsophus; species Dendropsophus ebraccatus. The sequence continues at coordinate 127,515,415 of NC_091458.1, forward strand.
GTAATCGCCCGAACTATTAATTTATCACATTCCTGATCTCGCACGGTAAACGGCGTAAGCGCAAAAAAAATTCCCAAGTGCAAAATTGCGCATTTTTGGTCGCATCAAATCCAGAAAAAATTTAATAAAAAGTGATCAAAAAGTCGTATATGCGCAATCAAGGTACCGATAGAAAGAACGCATCATGGCGCAAAAAAATGACACCTCAAACAGCCCCAAAGACCAAAGGATAAAAGCGCTATAAGCCTGGGAATGGAGCGATTTTAAGGAACATATATCTGTTAACAATGTGTTGAATTTTTTACAAGCCATCAGATAATATAAAAGTTATACATGTTACATATCGTTGTAATCGTAACGACTTGAGGAACATGCATAACCAGTCAGTTTTACCATAGGGCGAACGGCGTAAATGCAAAACTCCCCGAAATCAAAACAAATTCCTTTTTTTTTCAATTTGACAGCGCCAATGATTTTTTTCCGGTTTCGCAACATATGTTATGGAAAAATAATGCCTGTCATTGCAAAGTACAATTGGTTTCGCAAAAAATAAGCGCTCATATATGTCTCTAGGTGAAAAAATGCAAGCGCTATGGCCTTTTAAACAAAGTGCAGGGGGGCGTGGCCTGGCTATGGAGGGGTGAAGACGCACTATCTGTGGGCTCCCGAGACAGGGCACCAAACAGCCTCTGAAACCACCCCAACCTGACAAAAGGGCACCCCAAATGGTGGGTGGCCGGCGCAGGTCCAAGTCCAGCACCAGTACCGCCCGTCCCCGGTCCACCCGCGGTAGTCTGGAGCGTTATCTCCCCGCCGCAACTCGAGGCCTACCTGACCAGCCTGCAGCCTCTACAGCTCTCGCGTGACAGCGGCAGCCGCCGCTCGTGCTTGCCGCATTTACTGTCCCTGCAGCCCGGACAGAGGCCCAGCTCTGACAGCGGAGGAGGTACGGGTACCGGCCCCGGAGATCCCATTACTTGCTGCCCCGGACTTCAGCTGCTCCACTCACACCGGAGCCGCAGCAGCCTCCTGCCAGTCCCCTGATGCCGCTCCTGCTGAGCTCCGCTCTGCACGGCATCTGCTGACTCCCGTGCGATCTGTGGCCCCTGGTACTGAAACCACACAGGAGGAGGCCACCACCATTCTGGCTACAGGTGCTGTGGGGGCCCGTTCACTGCAGGGAGGCCCCTCCTCAGGTCTCAGCATGTCCTCTCTGTCCCCTACTGCAATACCATTTTCCACCACTAGGGGCAGTGAGTCGAACAGTGCCAGCTCTGCTGCATCCATTAACCCTGTATGCACTGCTACATCTATTAACCCTGTGAGTGCTGGTGCGTCCAGTAACCCTACGAGCACTGCTGCATCTATTAACCCCGGCGTACTCTGCCACGTCCAGTGACCCTGCGCATAACAACATGGAGTGGGATTGGAAAGAATACATGAAGTTGCTGCCTACGCGCTCGGATATGGAAAAGTTTGTGGAGCGCTTGGAAACTTCTTATAAGCAAGAACTGAACTCTCTTAAGTATGAAGTCCATACCCTGGAGGCGAAAGTCTCTGACGTCACTGCTGATCATCACTCGCTAGTTGCTACTGTTGATGACGTTCAGGCTGTACTTGCTACTCAGGAGAGGCAGATCCGGCACCTTTATAGGCTCCATGACGATGCTGAGAACCGGAGTCGCCGGAATAATATCCGTATCCGAGGCTTGCCCGAAGCGACTAGAGCAAACTATCTCATCCCGTCTCTCCAAGACTTATGTGCTTCCATCCTTAAACGCCCGCCAGGCGCGGAGTTTGAAATTGACAGAGCCCACCGCACATTGGGCCCGGTCCCTACTGATGTGAATAGGCCCCGCCAGGGGCGTAGCTAGTGTCTCATGGGCCCAGGTGCAAGAGGTCAACTTGGGGCCCCCCTAAAAAAGTCCCCTTTACCCTAAGGCTATGTTTACACACTGTTAAAGTATGGCCGTTGTTGCCATCGGCAACAACGGTCGTACTTTGTATGGGTGGAACACTGCCTATTTTCTATGGGATCCCGGCCAGAGTGTACACACATAGTATACGCTCTGGCCGGGATCCTGTACGGCACTGCAAACAACTGACATGTCAGTTTTCTGTGGCCAAAATTCAGTGAATTGCGGCCTCAGAAAGACCTGTCAGTTCACACAATGAAGTGACCGGCTCCGGATGCTTGCTTCTTTGTGTGCTATGAGGATGATCTGTGCAGAGACCGGCCATTCCGTGACCCGGCCGGATCACGGAACGGCTGTTCTCATACGCTGTGTGAACATACTCTAAAATAGTACAGATAAGTACAGATGAGCACACGACAAATGCACCTCACACAGCTCAGTCCACAGTAGAATACAACATTTATAGGGCTCAGAGAATTGGGATGTAAGGTGATTGCTTCTTTCAAAAGAGTTGTGTCTTTGTTTTAGGCTGCTGCCACACACAGTTCTGTCACACACTGCAGTTTTGAGAGGGCGGGGGGCAAAAAGTATAATTTCTCCCACAATAAAGAGACCTCATAGAAGAAAAAATTGTAATGAAAGACACAAATTACTATGATGGGAACTGTTACTGTAATGTGTATGGCAGCTACAGTGTGCAGTGTCAGTGTATACTGCTGCCCTGTCCTTATATTCAGGAGCCAGGGTGAGAAGTCCTCTCCAGTAACCAGTCATAGTAACCAGAAAGTGATTGCTTTCCTAGCAATATTTTGTATGATAGGAAAACACTTTTTACAGGCTGACTTCCACCTGCCTGGCTGTGTATAGGTGGTGTGAAATATTGAACAGAGGAAACTCCAAGTTTTCTGGTGCTGGACAAGTGGTGATCAATAAACCCCCGATGCAGCTGTTTATAGAGAATAAGAGATCATAAGTTAGGGCTACATGGAGATTGTGTGCAGCAGGGAGGGAACTGGAGGGGACAGGGAAAAAGTGGATTCATTCTGTGAACTCACTAGCAGCTGTATAGTACTTGTAGCTACTACTGAGGAAACTCACAATAAATCCCCCTTAAGAGCTCCTGCCCCTGTGTGTGTCCCCTCCAGTCAGGGGGAGGAAGCCTGATAAGGACAGTGTGCAGGAGCCAGACAAACCTGACAGCCTGATACAGCAGATACACAGCACCCCAGCCCCCGACCCACTCACTCTGGTGATGCTTCCTCCCTCCAGTCCCGACAGCTGCTTATGAGGAGGTGAGTGCTGCACATGACCAGCCCCCTGCTACAGTGGAGAGAGGAGGGGGATGTGCGATCCCTGATTCGTCCTGGTGAGGGTCCTAAGCTCTGCAGCCTGCCGCTGGAGACTGTCAGGCATACAGGGGGGAGGGCCTCAGGCCCCCTATCGGCTCCAGCGCTTCCTGTGCAGCGGCAGCAGCCTGCATCCATGGGTTTGTGGGATGCGAGCAGCTGCACAAGGTTGGTTAGATTGTGAAGTGGCAAGGGGGGGCGGCCGGGCCCCTCTGACTGGTGGGCCAGGTCGCAACTGCGACCCTTGCGACCACTGTAGCTACGCCCCTGGGCCCCGCGATGTCATCTGTAGGCTCCATCATTACAGAATTAAGGATGAGATCATGAAAGCGGTACGCAACATGGACTTTGTCGACTTTGATGGAGCCCAGTTGATCTTTCTTCAGGATTTGTCCAGGGCTACTCTGTCCCAGCGGCGCGCCCTTAAGCCTCTACTGGAACTGCTACGTGATCGTGACATACCATACTCCTGGGGCTTTCCATTCCAACTAGTGGTTCGCCGACAAGGCAAGAGACTTGAGCTCCACACTCCAGAGGATTTACCGGCTTTCCTGATGTCACTGGATCTCCCTCAGATAGCTTTGCCTGACTGGGACCCGATGCTGCCACTTCCCGCTGGCAGGCCCGTCCGCCCATCCGGAGTGGCTGCCCCATATGACTGAGGACGCTGTGCATGCCCTGCACTTTCAGATTCTGCATTGCCTTCCCTTCCCGGGATGTATCTTTTTCCTGCTGGTTGCTGCATTTTGCAGTTTTTCTTGCAATTTCACTATGTTTATTGTGTTTGCATTGTTATATTGCTGTCAGTATGTAGTCACTTTAGATAGTTGATCTGCAACTCCGGGTGCTATCTCCGCGTGGGGGTGGGGGGCTGCGGGCATATATTGTTGCCCGCCAGGGGTTGCTCTATTAATTTTGCGTTTTATGTATGTTTATTTGAAAGGTGTATTGCTTCTTTAGTTTTTTCATTTTTGGTGCCCTGTCACGGACTCCCGGACCTTCCTCTGTTAGTCCGTCTCTCGTTAGATCAAGACGCCTTAGGTGTTATTACACCCATTTGTGTTTTTTCCTGGTAGTGTAGCTACTGCCTGGATACGGAGGTCCTCCTCTTGGGGAACCTTCTATTTCTGACTGCAGGTTCAGTCTTCTGCTCTGTGAACTATCTTTTCTCTTCTTCTCTCTTCTTCTTATTTCTCTCTGTCTTAGTTCCCTCTCTTTCCCTCTCCTAGGGACCTTCCTTTGGGGGCGGGGATGGACATAAAGCTGGCGTCTCTCAATGTCAGGGGCCTGAACGTCCCACAGAAGCGATCACAAGTCCTCTATTCCATGCATAGACAAAAAGTACATATCTTGCTACTGCAAGAAACACACTTTAGGACCTCACATGTTCCTCGCATGCGCCTTAACTATTATCATGTCTGGTCTCACTGCACTAATCCCACTGCCAAGTCCAAAGGTGTCTCTATCGCTCTGCACAAATCCTTACCGCACAAATTGCTAGACTCTCTGATTTGCCCTAAGGGACGATATGTCTTCCTTAAAGTAGAAATACATACCCGGGTCTACACCATTGGCAATATATATCTTCCCAATTCCAATCAGGGTGGCACATTGCGCACTATACTTCGGGCTGCCTCTACCTTTATTGACGGTCTACTGATTCTGGGGGGTGACTTTAACCTGGTCATGGACCCTTCCCTTGATACCTCCTCCGGCAAGACCGCCGTGCCGCGCTCCGAGTGTGCGCTGGCGCGATCGGTCCTCAGGCTACACTATCTGGTTGATGTTTGGAGAATCCTTCATCCCGCAAATAAGGATTTTACTCACTATTCTGACGCGCACCGCACTTATGGTAGACTGGATATGTTTATGGTGGCTCAGTTTGCATTGACACTTAGTCCTTCGGCAAGTATAGGTACTGCCCTGTGGTCGGTCCACGCGCCTATCTTCTTGTCCTTGCAGCTGCCGGGGTTGGTACCCAGGGAATGGTCGTGGAGGCTGAATGAGTCGCTTCTTCGGGACTTGGTGTGTAGGGAGGCTGTGTCCCAGACAATACAGGACTTTTTGCAAGACCATGCTTCTGACGATACTCCATTACCTTTAAAGTGGGAAGCTCTTAAGTGTGTTGTCAGAGGGACCTTGATTCAGCATGGGGCCCGGCTCAAGTGAGAGAAAAGCGCAAAAATTGTTGCTTTACTCAGTCGTGTTGAGGCACTTTCCACGGCCCATAAACGTAATGCCACTGATGAGACTCTGACTGAGCTGACCCTGGCTAGGGAACAGCTTAAGGATATTCTGGCTAAATCTTCCTCTTCTCAGCAGGAACGGTATCGTAGATTTCTATATGAACATGCTAATAAATGTGGCAGAGCCTTGGCTCGTTTGATACATCCGAGAATGCAGGTCACGCACATACCTAGTCTCCTGGACCATCGAGGCAAAGATGTATATAATCCTAAAGAGATCACAGCTCTTTTTCGCTCCTATTTTTCCTCCCTATATAACACCAAAGGTCGTTTTTCAGAGTTGCCGGCTGAGGAACTGGAGACTAGGGTGTCCGCTTACCTGCTCGATACGGCATTGCCTGCCGTCCCTGCGGGCGGCCATCGTGGATGCCAAGGGGGGTAAAAGTCCGGGGCCCGATGGCTTTACCGCTGGATTCTTCAAAACATTCAAGGAATTGCTATTACCATTTATGACCGAGTGCTTCAATAGCGTTTCAGTAACATGTCCCTTCCCTCGCCAATCCCTGGAGGCACATGTGGTGGTCCTGCCCAAACCCGGTAAAGACCCCAAATACTGCAAGAATTACCGCCCTATCTCCCTTATCAATTGTGATCTTAAACTCTATGCCAAGGTGTTGGCCACCCGTTTGAGTCTCCTCATCCCCCAAATCATTCACGTTGACCAGGTTGGTTTTGTTCCTGGCAGGGAGGCACGGGACAATACCCTTAGGACACTTTCGGTGCTGTCATGGGCTACCCGCACAGGATCCCCTTTGTGCTTACTTTCTGTGGACGCTGAAAAGGCTTTCGATAGAGTGCACTGGGGGTTCCTGCGGTCGGCCCTGGCTAGCGTGGGGCTGGGCCCGCAGTTCGTGGATAGGATTATGGCATTGTACTCCTGCCCATCAGCCAGTGTACAGGCCAATGGCATACTCTCTAGCTCATTTGAGATCCACAATGGTACACGCCAGGGTTGTCCCTTGTCTCCCATGCTGTATATCCTCACAATGGAACACCAGGCTGTGGCCCTACGGAAGAATCCTTCAATCAAGGGGGCGGTACTTGGGCAGGACCATCACAAATTGGCACTCTATGCAGATGATCTTCTCCTGTACATATCCTCTCCCATCACCTCTCTCCCTTCCATTCTTCAGGAATTCCAGCGGTTTGGTGACCTCAGTAACTTTAAGGTCAACCTGTCTAAAACTGAGGGTCTCAACATTTCGATTCCGCAGGAGATGTTTGGCACGGTCAGGGCCTCCTTCCCCTTTCAGTGGCATGAGGATTCTATTGTCTACTTAGGTGTCAGAATCCCTTCTGCGCTTAGCTCTCTCTTCACTTTGAATTATACCCCCATGCTGAGCAAGGTTCTCTCAGAAATGACCTCTTATTTCCTGAAACCAGCTTCCTGGTTTGGGCGGATGGCTATTGTAAAAATGGACATCCTTCCCAAACTGTTGTACATCTTCCAGACTGTGCCTATCGTTGTGCCGGTGGCCTTCTTCAGGACTCTACGCCATGCTGTCTCAAACTTTGTTTGGGGCAAGAGCAAACCACGGATTAAATATACCACCCTCACACAGTCCAGATCTCTGGATGGCATGGGTCTCCCTGACTTGCGTTTCTATCATGAGGCGGCGGTTCTGCGTGGGGGTCCTGGACTGGGTACATTGTAGAGGCCTAAAGAGATGGGTCGACCTAATGTTCTCTTTGAGCCCGGTTAGCCCCTCTGTCCTTCCCTGGATACCTCCGGGGGATCGTCATGTTCTTTCAAGTCTCCCTTTTCTAATATCTGACACGCTCTGTGTTTGGGACAAATGGGTCACCAAACAAAGGTTGTCTGCTGTCTCTGGGCCACTCTCTCCGATACTTCAGAATCCAAATTTCCAGCCCGGATGGCAGACACACGCGTTTCGGTTGTGGGACCGATCTGCCTGTCCCAGAATAAGAGACTGCATGACGGGCGGGACTGTCTCTTCCTTGGCTTCCCTCCAGGCCCAGTCTACAAGAGGTCGGTTGTCCTGGCTGGAACATGGTCAGTTGGTCTCCTTTATCCGGGCTCTGTTCCCAAGGGGCACATACTCCTCAGCGCTCATGGATTTTGATAACCTGGTTGTCTCTGCCTCTGCCATCCCGCATTGCATCTCGGTTATCTATCAGATTTTGGTCAGTACTGCTAACCCCGACAGGGCCTTCTTTTTTGATAAGTGGGAAGCAGACCTTAATGCTTCCTTTGACGCACAGTCTGTCCAGAAGATATGCGAGCTAACCCACGGCATCTCCATGGCTGCTAAAGCTAAGGAAAAGAATTATAAAATCATCTCAAGGTGGTATTACTGCCCGGTCACTTTGCACAAAATGTTTCCTAAAACTTCTGACCGCTGCTGGCGATGCCTGACGGATGCTGGTGACATGCTACACATTTGGTGGGCCTGCCCGGGAATTCGTAATTTCTGGAATAAGGTTTTAGGAATTTACAATGCATATTCTGGACAGGCTGTCGTCAACTCTCCCCAATTAGCTTTGCTGTCTAAATTACCAGGTTCCCTCTCTAAGACCAAAAAGGGAATCTTGCGGCACTTTCTGACAGCCGCCCGCATGGTCATCCCCCGGCATTGGAAAACATCCCTGGTACCTACCCTGGCAGAATGGATGGGTGAACTCAGGGACCTTGGTAGAATGGAGGAACTAGTGGCTGAGGCCCACGATAGGTCTGACAAATTTGAGAAAGTGTGGTTTCCTTGGCGTTTGTTCATGGATTCAGAGGAGTTTCTCGCTCTTATCCGCGAGCCTCTACCATCTGGAGACTGAGTATATTAGGCTAGCGAGTCAGATTGGCTGTGGTGTCCGCCCCCCCCCCCCCCCCTTCCCCTGTCATCCGCCTCTCTCTCCTCTCTATTTCTGGTTCTTCTCTCCCTTGTTCTTCTTTTACTTTGTTTTTTATGCTTGCATTTCCACATTGCTGTTGCTGATATTGCCTCTTTTGGTTCGTCAGGCAACTTTAGCGGTATTTTGCTATAATTATTAGCCTTCTATACTTATGTTCTTTTATTATATTAGAAAACCGGATGCCATGCGACTTGCAGGTCGCAATTTACTGCATGTTATTTGATCTGTATCTGTTATTTTTGCATGGTTTCCAATAAAATCAGATTACACATAAACATAAAAAGCAAAAAGCAAAAGTGCAAAAACGAAAATTGGCTTTGACCTTAAGGGGTTAAAGTGTTATTCCTAGATTTAATTTTTTTTTTACATTGCTAAAAATAAAAATTTGTGCTCACCTACTCCAGTCCCCTACAGATCCCAGTCTGATTACTGTCGGCCATTTATTTTCTTAATGTAGTAGCGTACTGTAGTGGTACTTTGCAAAATTAACTACTTAACTACTTAACCCCTAGACGACCCTGGATGTACAGTTATGTCATGGATGTCTGTCACCAGACGACCATAGGTCTCCAAGGAGCTATGAAGAATTCTCCAAAGCAGAGTGCGCTTCATAGCAGGAGGGGGCCGACTGCAGTCAGCAGCCAGGCCCTCAACGTTAATGACAGGCTGCACCGATCGCGCTGCAGCCTGTCATTAACCGCTTAAATACATCGATTGTGACACTGCAGGGGTCCCGATTGCTTTCACAGACCGACGGAGGTCTCTTACCTTCCTCCGTGTGGTCCGATCGGTGCTCTGCTGATTGAGTCTGCCACAGGCAGGCTCAATGAGTAGAGCGCCGATAACACTGATCAATGCTATGTTGGGTCAGGCAGGAGTTAACATTAGGAGATTCTGATTTGTTCCCCAGTCAAATAGTATACAGAGATCGTGTAGAACTCCGATAATCTGTGAATCAGACGGTGTTTATTGTTCAATAGTTAAGCATACAAGAGACGTTTTGACGTCTCTATTGACGTCTTTTTCAAGAAACCAAAAAAAGCCTAATATTGTATTGTGTCTTTGAACTCATTAGATAATTATCAACACCTATACATTACCTATGCAGGACAAATAATTAAAAGACAACTCCGGCGAAAATTTTTTTTGGCTTATTTAACACACATTACAAAGTTATATAACTTTGTAATGTGGTTAAATACCCGGTCTGGCCCCCTTCCCCCACTTTCCGACCCCCGACCCCCCACCCTGGAAGTTAAAGAATATATACATTACCTATTACGGTCGTCACGGTCCTCTTCTCTGGTGTCGGGTGATGTCAGACCTGGGGGGCGGTCCGGGTCTTCTTCCTCCTCGGCGTCTTCATTGAGAGTGAATGGGAGAGAAAAGGCTGCTGGTGCACATGCGCACCAGCAGCCTTTTCATTGGCTGGAGCGCATCACATGGCTTCCAGCTTACTCAGCCCTGATTGGCTGAGCTTGCTGGAAGCCATGTTATGCGCTCCAGCCAATGAAAAGGCTGCCGGTGCGCAAGCGCGCTGGCAGCCTTTTCTCTCTCATGGACCCGGAAGAAGGAGACATCGCTGGACGGCGGACGCAGGTGACGGTGAGGCGGACGGCGGGCGAATGGAGTGGCGATCGTCACCGGAGGGATGGTGAGTATGGTGTCTGTGTGTGTCTGTGTTTTTTTTTTTTTTGGGGGGGGTCCCGCCGGAGTTGTCCTTTAATGAAACCACCTAAGGCGTGTCTCATGTATGCTTTGTATGTGGACTCAATAGTGGTAACAGTATAGCACTTGTTTTACATTGTGTGAGCTACTTGTTGCTATGTAAGTACTGGGGGGATTATATAATCCTTAAGTTGCTCCTCCACAGTTGGAAGATTCTGAGTAGATATATATATATATATATATATATATATATATATATATATATATATATATATATATATATATATATGAACATATATATCAACTAATGAAATTCAGAGCCCGCTCTGTAATAGAAATAACAAAAGTCAAACTTTTTTTTTTATCGTGCTCTGTGTGTATATAAGTGAGATGGCTCCATAGACTTACTTTGTGCAGCTATCTTAGTCATGTGACATGACTAGAGATGAGCGAACCTCGAGCATGCTCGAGTCCATCCGAACCCGATCGTTCGGCATTTGATTAGCGGTGGCTGCTGAAGTTATATAAAGCCCTAAGGCTGTGTGGAAACCATGGATATAGTCATTGGCTGTATCCATGTTTTCCAGATGCACATAAGAACATTAAGCAATGCCTGGAAAATACTAAAAACTCTGACCTGGTTAAAATAAGTTAATTCTCTCCTATTAACTCCACATAACGTATTCAAAATCTGTATTGTGGGGAAAATCCCTTTTATATGGGTGAAGCAATTAAAGTTAATTTTTACAATATAACGTCACACAGATTACTCATCTATCCGCTTTACACAATACATGGGTGACCTTAGTAACATTTTGACTTTGATCTAAGTTCATTATCCAGTTCCTAGCGTTTTAATGCAGGATTCTCTTTTTATATTTTATTTAGGTTGACACAGACATATGTGATGATATTTGTTCCTGCTCTCCCTGTAAGTGCTGCCTTTTGGTAATATTTATAACATTAACATTGTAGACAACCAGTCAGTAAACACACACAAAACACACAACACTAAACACACACAACACTAAATCAGTCACTAAACACACACTAAGCACTATATAAGCCACTAAACACACACTAAGCAGTATATCAGCCTCTAAACAGACACACAACACTAAATCAGTCACTACACAGTACACACACACTAAGCACTATATCAGCCTCTAAACACACACACAACACTAAATAAGTCACTAAACACACACTAAGCACTATATCAGCCACTAAACACACACACAACACTAAATCAGTTACTTAATACTTTAAACCTGCCACTAAACACACACAAAACACACTAAACCAGCCACTAAACACACAATAAGCACTAAATCAGCCACTAAACACACACTAAACACACACACACACTATATCAGCCTCTAAACACACACACACACACACACACACACACTAAATCAGTCACTAAACACACACTAAGCACTATATTAGCCACTAAACACACACTAAGCACTATATCAGCAACTAAACACACAACACTAAATCAGTTACTTAACACACTAAACCAGCCACTAAACACACACAAAACACACTAAACCAGCCAATAAACACACAATAAGCACTAAATCAGCCACTAAACACACACTAAACACAAAATCAGCCACTAAACAAACAAACAATTTACTTTTTATGTTTTAATATTGCACCAGTTATATAATGTCAAAAAAGCTGACAGAGCTGAATGAGCCGATACGGCGGATACTCGCTTGGTGTAATAGGGCCTATAGAGGCCATGTTATGAGCTACACTCATCCATATATCTTTTTTTTTTTTTCTTATTTTTATGGCAACTGTTTTGTTTTGTGAATTAATGTACTTTACGGTATATTGATTCAACTACAGATTCTAGAAATGGTCTCTCTTCTGTTTGTTTTTGTTTTTTCTATAATACAGGCAGTCTTCCTTTATCAACTTCAGACACGATATCTACAAAACCAGGTACACGTTATCATATTTGTAGACTCTCTAAATTTGAGTTGAGTTTTTTTTTTTATTGGTTGTCTCTATGAAGTGTCAATGACGCGGCTCCATTGACATTGCCACACTGGGGGCTGGCGGGTCTGCCCCCACTGTTCTGGGACGGGATGGTGCTTGGTAAAAGACTGTCGCTGAGTGGGGGAAATGGGAGGCAATTAAAGAAGAAAAAAGAAGAAGAAGAAAAAAATACCTGATGGAAGATATTTTGAAGAAACAGGACTTCTTCTAGTCCTAGTAAGGAGAGAGAAAGGCCCTGTAATAGAGGTGGCCAAAAACACAATGGTCACAAGATTTTATGGTTGGAAAAACACTTCAAGTTATAAAACTTTGTAATGTGTTTTAATTACCCTTCTTCCCCCTTTCCCATCGACCCCCCCCCCACCCTCTGAAGTATTAAAATTCATACATCCATGATCCCTGTCAACCATGGCTGGTGCCATCTTGTGTCGATGGGGGCCGGCCTCCCTCTGCTATGTTGTCAGATGACTTACAGCTTGATCAGCTCTGATTGGCTGAGCAAGTTGTCAGGAAAAGAAGGATTAAAGATGCTGACTGGAGCTCCGGGGACCCACGATTGGTGGGAAATTCAATGACCATTGTCCTTCATTGACCATATGGAGTGATATGTGGGGTATTGCAGTACCACTCTAATACTCTAATACCCCACTGTATGGATAACACTAGTACATACATTTATAGAGGTATTCCTACATCATCTGATTGGTAAACAAAAAGTCTGTAATAAGCTTACAGTATTTTTTTTGTCACCTAGGGTATAATCTGGCCTCAGGTTATTACTGGCGTTGCAGTGAACTTTATTAATGCAGCAGTGAATGCCATCCTTATGTACGGACTGAAGCTGGGAGTGGTGTGAGTCCTATTACATATGATAATTATACTGTATCCATGTTTTTTAGGCAGCCCTAGGGCTGCATCCGTCTTCTCCAGTCATGGGGAGTCAAATGCAGAGAGTTTGAGTTCTCAGGAACAATAATAAATCCCCCCATTGTGTTATAAACTTGTTTCCTTTATATAATACTGAGTTTACAGAACAGGTCATTTTTGAGTGTTATTTGGCTATTAAAAGAATGCTTCTATAGTGTCACATAAATTTATGAAATAATATAAATTAACATGAGCAACAAGTACAATAAAACTGACCATTAGATAGCCGCCAACTGACCGCTATCTTTTTCTACCCCCTTAAACATGCATGCTCGGCTGTGTATTTTATATTACAAAGGATTAAGCCATTTTCAGACACTACCCCTGAAAGCAGAAGGATCAGGCATTTTGAAATTCAACAGCCTGATCCTTCTCTCCTTTTAAAGTCCCCCATACACATTATATGTCACCCAGGATTGTTAAAATCTTTGAGTTCAGTCAACAATAGTTTATCATGTATGACTAGCTTAGGTGAGTAAAGCAACAAACATTGTTTTCATTTATCTTTGTTGTTTTGTCTTTGTTGTTTTGTTTTTGTTTGTTTCCTCTAGGGGATCAGCATGGGCAAACACAATGTCACAATTTGCAATGAGTGGACTGCTTTTTATTTATATTATTTGGAAAAAGCTACATCATTTAACATGGGGAGGTAGGCGAATATTTATAAAGCTACTATCATTGATAGGCTATGTTCACACTATGTAATACTACGGCCGTAGTTCTCGCCACAGAACTACGGCCATAGTTTTGCGGGGTGGGACATAGCTTCATTTTGAATGGGATCCCGGCCGGAGCGTACACACATCGTATAAGCTCCGTCCGGGATCCCATGCGGCACCGGAAAAAACTGACAGGTCACAGTTCACACAGTGAAGCAAGAGGCTCCGGCCGCTCACTTCACTGTGTGCTATGGGAAGCTCTGATGCGGGCGCACGTTGATGCGCCCGCATCAGAGCTCCGCGGCCAGAAAGATCACCCGGCCGGTACTTAGGTTAGGGATACTTAGGCCGGGATGATCCGGGCTAAGACCGGTCGTTCCGTGACCCGGCCGGGGTCACAGAACGTCTGGTTGTTTACGTAATGTGAAAATAGCCTTATACTAGAAATAAAAGGTGCAGTATCCGAGCTGTGCTTTGTTGGGCTGGGCTCAAATGTAGTACTGTATTTTGGTCAGTATTTGTTGCTCATTTTGGTTTGTGTTTTACCCAAAACCAAGACGTAGACTAGACATGCCTGAGTTTTTGCGATTTTAGGGAACATACCTGGGTTTTTGAGTCTTATTTACTTCTTAACAAAAAGGCTTATATTTCTGTGTTGAAAAAGACTAGCCCCATCTAGCCAGGTGCTTCTTTACATACCTGTTTTCCTGCTGACATGCCCACTTTTTACTGTTTACAGGCAGTAAAATAATAAGTGAAAATAAGTGAAAATAGATCAAGGTAAAAAAAAATGCAGTTTTTTCCCCCCCAAAACAGGTCATAAATAGCGAGCAAGTTTATTATCAATGAACCCATATGTTTTTCTCTACCGTATGTGCACTGATGTGTTCACTAAAGCACATTATTACCCTAGAAATACAGCCGCATTTTGGTATTATTTTACTGTGTGTAAACAACATAGCCTTACAGCTCTCTTATATATATAATAGTTATGGTTGGCACAAAGTAGTAATCCTGATTACATAAAAAAAATATATACGTACACAGCTGACGCTTGGTGTTGTTGCATTGCCTTACAGTTTTATAGGTCCAGTTATTTACATGAATTTTAGTTTTTGGGTGTTTTTTTGGTCATATTGTTAGCTTACCTTTATTATAGTTTCTTCTAGTTCTAATTAGGCTTCTCGATCTCATTATAGACTGTGATTTTATTGATTTATGTTTTAGGTTGGTCCAGAGATTGCTTGCAGGAATGGGGCCCCTTTATACGCTTGGCTGTACCCAGCATGCTTATGGTGTGCATTGAATGGTGGAGCTTTGAAATTGGAGGCTTTTTAGCAGGTTAGACCACACGTACTGCTTCACGTTCATTAATAGTTTTTTGCCATAAGCAAATGCAAATACTGCATATTTATTACTACCTATTGTACTGGCTTCTCCTCATTTACCTTCATATTTAATCTTGTTTATGTAATCCTTTTGTTACCTTGTACATTCTCAATAAAATCATTTATATGGAAAAATTACAGGGGTACCTCGGTTCTCAAACTTAAAGGGGTGGTGCGGCTTTAGAAAATTATTCACTAAATAACACACATTACAAAGTTATACAACTTTGTAATGTATGTTATGTTAGTGAATGGCCCCCTTCCTCGTGTTCCCCCCCACCCCGGAAGTGTAGTGTTCTATACTCACCTGATTCGTGTCGACCCCGGCCGCCATCTTGGGGACAATGACGTCATCTTCGGGAGGGAGAATGACGTCATCTTCGGGAGGACCGCACCAGCCCTCCTTCATGCCGGCCCCCCTCTGCGGCGTCATCAGCTGCTCAGCCGTGATTAGCTGAGCACAGTTATCGCGGCTGAGCAGCTGATGACGCGGCAGAGGGGGCCGGCACGAGGGACGGTCGGAGCGGTTCAGCCTGCCTCCCGAAGATGACATCATTGTCACAAGATGGCGGACGGGGGTCGACACAAATCAGGTGAGTATAGAGCACTACACTTCCGGGCGTGGGGGGGACATGGGGAAGAGGGCCATTTACATACATAACATACATTACAGTTGTATAACTTTGCAATGTGTGTTATTTAGTGAATAATTGTTTACCGCCGCACTACTACTCCTCACTCATCCTTTACTATATATAGTCCCCCCACCCCAGTACTGTAACAGATGGGAGATGGTGGTGCACTGACTGTACTACTACTGTATATACACTCCAGCAGTCTTATACAGTACTGTACTGTATGTGAAGCTTGAAGTGCTAAACACACCAGATACAACTCACCATCCACGATCACAAAAATGTTCGGATACCGAGTACTTCAAAAGTGGGTGCCCGAAAAGAGTGGGTGCTTTGATAAAACAGTGAGTTCCAAGCAGTTTAAGAACTGAGGTACCACCGTATATATATTTTTTTCTTTTACAATGAGTGCACAGACTGACACTATTCCATAGACTTTAATGTAGCACATTATCAAATTTAAAATACGGCTTTGTTTTATAGTCATGTTTGGCTTTTTCATTACCGTGTGTGAACAAAGCTTTAGGGCTGTAATACACGGCCTGATGAGCGGGTTAACCAATTTGCTAGATCGGCACTTGCTTACACAGCCTTTTAGATGGCTCGCTGATTGTGCGGCAAGGGCTGCACGGATGTCGTTAGCTATGTGTCAGGATGGTATCTTTGCGGAGCGTCATGCGTCCCTCTGCTCATGCTGTGCGGCCGAGAAGGTGCTGATTTTCTTGCATTCTGTTTCTGTGTTTTGTTTTGTAGTGTGTGAACACTGGTTATTTGCTCACCTTGAGAGACACACCCGACTTTACCTGCTGAGTTCTGTCTGGCCATGTCAGGGTTAATCTGTGTTTTGGTTCTGCTGTGACTGACAGGTCTTCCTGCCAGTGGATCTGTTTTGTTCTCAGCTGTCTGTGCTTGGAGTCCAGGGGAATGGTCCAATTATGTTCTGGATCAGAACCCTGGCCTCCTATATAACTACCTCAGTCTGGGATATCTTTGCCGGATATTGAGCTTGTCTCTGCCTGGTTCTGTGTTTCTATTCTTGCTCTGTTGATTCTGACCCTGCTTTGCCTTTCTGACCATTCTTGTTTGCTGCCTGCCCCTGACCATACTGCCTGTATATTGACTTTGCCTTCGGATTGTGATTTTGTACTTTCGCTGCCTGTTTGTTGTGACCCGGACTGTTGACCATTCGTTATTGTGTTTTGTCTGTCTGTCTTGTCCTTGTGTCCCACCTAGCCAGCGCAGGGACTGCCGCCCAGTTGCTCGCCGCCATTTTAGGGCGGATTGTGGCAAATGGGTAGAGGACAGTGGGCGGGGCTGAGCTTAGGGCTCACTGTTTGTCTTGTCCTGCTGTCCGGTTACTGACACTATGTCCCTGCAGCCCTTGCTTTATGGCTATGTTCACACGTCTTTTTAGGCAAAATAACATCTGTTGTTTGATAATGATGGCCTTAAATAATGATGAGAATTATTGGCGGTCGTCATTGTACATTAATGGCTGTTATTTTGTATAAAAAGACATTGTATGAATGTAACTTATAGGGTACTCTGTCAGTATATAGAAAATTATAAAGAAGCAATGCTTACCTCTCCCCTGGTGTCCTCCTGCCTTGTCTCTGGTTCACCTGCTGCTGACCCATCCAAACTGGTCTCTGCAGTGACTGCCCACTCAGCCAATTTTTTTTTTTGTAGGGATAGTCACATAAAAAATATTAAAAGTTTAAAAATGTAAAAATAGTGTAATTTCTTTCTAACTACATTTATATATGTTACATTTATTCTATTTCTTTAGGTCTTATCAGTGTTGTGGAGCTGGGGGCTCAGGCTATAATGCTGGAACTGATGACGGCTGCTTACATGGTGAGTTAAAGGAGCTCAGACAGGGCTAGGTGATTATTTAATCAATGTACTATTATAAGACTGTGCTCAGAAGTGGTGTTTTGTTGCATTTCTGCTGCGATTTTACCACTATGTTGCCTCAAATTGTGCAAATGCCGTAAAATAGCACTGTTTTGCAGCACCTAAATCACATCAAAATGACACTGTTATCGAAATTGTGTGGGAAAATTGCTGAAAAAATGCCACCTGTGACCACAGCTTACTGGTGTGTTCGCACATTCAGGTTTTCAGTTGCAGTTATTGAATACAAAACCAGGATTTGATAAAAGGAGAAGTCTTGGGGGGGATATATAATAAGATCAGTGTCTCATACACTTTGCCAGCGCACTGGCATACTGGATCTATGCTGTAGTGCAGGCCACACACCCCTTTTCGCAAAGCCTTGGTGCCCCTCTTTCCTTTCCAAACTTCTCCCTATTCTTTCTTTTATATGTGTCCTCCATTTATGATTTTTTTTTTCCTGGTAATTTTTTAAGAATTGTCAGTAATGTTTTTTTCTCATTTTCTATTTTCATCTTACTATCCATATTTTAAAATAATCCTTCTTATCAAAAGTGAAAGGTGCACAGTGAAAGATGACACCAGCATATAGATAATGGAGGAACCCATAATAACCGGTGCTCACAACTCAAACCCCCCCCCCTTTATAAAGCTTACTGAGCACACCTAGAAGCATTTCTCATCTGATGGTTTCCCCTGTTGTTCCATTGGTCCATGGGGCTTCCTGTAAAGCATATCTCTAAATGCTGTTTAAACCAGGGCTGTGGAGTCGGAGTCGTGGAGTTGGAGCTAGTTTTGGCTGGAGTCGGAAAAAATGTACCGACTCTGACTCCAGCTTTAAAAAAAATCTTACAACAATTTAGAATTTAATTTTTATATGAATTTGATTTTGCTTAACAATGTATATTATGAGCAACATTCCAATAGGACACTGGCCCTATTACATAAGGGGGGTCAGGGAAAAGTTGTCGGTCACTATTTGGCAGCTTGTTTTTGATCTGGAAGAGTCCATTGTGTGGGGGGAGATCTGTGCTGTTCTCTTCCTGAATGCTGGATGACTGTATATGAGCAGCAGTGTAATATGAAGATATCCTGTGTAATATAGAGGAGGAGAAGACATAAGTAGTGTAGCAGTAACCTGTTTCCTCAATGTGGTGTTTTTCTTCAGAGTTCTATGGCTGCAGCTGTGTGTGTGTGTGTGTGTGCTATGGCTGCAGCAGGCTGCGTGTATGCTATGGCTGAAGCAGGCTGTGTGTGTGTAGTGTGTGCTATGGTGTGCCCCAACACTCACGGTGACTCCTCTATATCACTATGGTTGACCTCTATATTACAGGGATCTGGCATTGTTAGCAGTGTTGCTTAGTGTATGGTGAATATTTAGTTAGAAACATAGAAGATTGTCAGCAGAAAAGACCACCTGCTCCTTCTAGTTTAGTTGTGAGTAGTTCAGGACATTGAGGCTGGAGACTGGCTGCATCCACTGCACACACAGGAGAAGCTGCTTTATATCTTTCCTTATTCCCTCAGAAGTCGCCCCAGGATCATGTAGGACATTAGGGAGAAGCTGCTGAGCCAGTGTGATAAATAACTCCCCTGGTATATGACTAGCCATTTATGAAGAAGCAGGAGTTGGAGTCGGAGCTGCGACTTACCGACTCCACAGCCCTGGTTTAAACGCCATTAGGCAAGATGGCAGCCCCCATAATAATGTACAAAAAAATTACAATTAGAAAATAGAAATATTTATATTTACAATACTTATATATAATATTTGTGTTGTTTGATATTTGCCTTGCTGCTTTTCGAGATATAAACTTTTATCTGCTCAGATTCCTGTAGGATTCAGTGTGGCTGCAAGTGTGAGGATAGGAAATGCTTTAGGAGCAGGAGATGTGGAACAAGCCAAAACATCCTGTAAAGCGTCCCTTTTATGCATCGGTAAGAGTGAGATTTAATCTATTTGTCGGCAGATTTCAATATTTCAATGATGTATTATTATGCAGGTTTAGGCTATGTTCCCACACAGTATTTTTGCTCAGTATGTTGGTCGGTATTTTTCAACTAAAACCAGGAGTGGATTGAAAACACAGAAATGTTCACACACTGTTGAAATGTAGTGGATGACCGTCATTTAATGACAAATAATTACTGTTATTTTAAAACAACGGCTGTTATTTGCTTTTAAATGACGGCCATCCACTATATTTTAGCAGTGTGTGAACATAGCCTTTCTCTGTTTTCAATCCACTCCTGGTTTTGGTTGAAAAATACAGAGCATATATACTGTGTGGGAACATAGCCTTAAATGGTATTCAGAGAATATATCAACTTCATGCATTTACTTTGCATGCAGGCCTAATGCCTTATTCCCACATTCAGTGCATGGTCAGTACAGTAGCATGAAGATATAAACTGATTCGGAGCTCTTGGCATCATAATGAATCATAATGCCGGGAGCTCCTTACTCTGTTTCCTAGCACATTGTCTGTATTTATGCACGGAACGTGGGAATAAGGCCTAAGACTGGGTGGAAAAGGTAGGCTGAAGAAGAGAGGAGCTGATGTAGACACTAGGGGGATGGTGTAAGACTGTCCACCGGTACTGTGCTCAGTAGATGGACATGTAACTAGTGTCCCACGACACATTAAAACCCATTTCAAAGTCAGGAACGTATAAATACATTTTTACTACATGGGGCTTTTGTAACAGAAACGTATATATATAGATTGCTGACGTAAAGGGTTAATGTTGGGACACTCCAATGTTTTTTCTCCTCTGAAGAGTAGATGTAGAAATATATATTTCTTTGGTGAAATAGCAGGTTACTGGACTACAATAATTTGTAATATATCAGATCAGAATGTTCTTGTATATATTTAAGATTTCTTTCTCTGTTTTAGTGTTCTGTGCTGTTCTCACTGGTAGTTTGCTGGCCGGGCTAAAAGATGTGGTTGCTTATGTTTTCACTACAGACAGGTTGGTAAATAATATGATGGGATTTAGGATATTGCCAAAATGTAATTCTCTCCTATTGTAACAATGATTAACCTCATATTCATACAATGATTACTTAGCTGAGTAATCATACATTTACATTTGGCTTGAAAGGTAGAAATCCACAATGTTACAACACCACAAAAACTATAAAAAAAATTTTTGAAAAAATAGTTCCAACAAAATATATGGAAAATTAAATTGTAATACCACATACCTGTTCTCTATACAGACCTTAGTAGCAGCTTCAATGGCTCCGACCCCTAACTAGTAACCTTGTCAGTTTGTCAAATAACATAAAGTCACAAATTTAAAGGTACGCCTGCAAAGGTGCTTTTATTTCCTACCTGGAACTGTTAATTGTTAAACTTTATGAAATCATCTGACAGATTAGCAAATATATTTAAAATTTTATATAAATTTAAGTTTATTTGATGATGTTGAGTTTTTTTTTTGTTGTTGTTTTTTTAGGGAAATTATTAGTCTGGTTTCCCGCCTTATGCTCATTTTTGCACCATTTCATCTTTGTGACGCTACAGCTGTAAGTATTTAGAAATACGTGTCATTTGTCTATGTGTAGTTTACATATAGTACGTATAATTTAGCAAAACCTTTTATAATAATATTTTTTATTTATATAGTGCCAACAGATTCCGCAGCACTTTACAATTCTGTGGGTACAAACATCGACAAAACTTAGAGATTTCAGAAATACACATGTAATTATAAACCATGCATGAGGAGTGAGGGTCAGGCTCGCAAGAGCTTACAGACTATAAGGAGAGGATGGAGACAACAGAGAGGGGAAAAATTGCTTCGTTATTAGAGATGAGTGAACCGGGTGCGGGTTCGAGTCCATCCGAATCCAAACGTTCGGCATTAGAGATGAGCGAACCTCGAGCATGCTCGAGTCGAATTGAACCCGAACTTTTGCCATTTGATCAGCGGTGGCTGCTGAACTTGGATAAAGCCCTAAGGCTATGTGGAAATCATGGATATAGTCATTGGCTGTATCCATGTTTTCCAGACAACCTTAGAGCTTTATCCAAGTTCAGCAGCCACAGCTAATCAAATGCTGATCGTTCGGGTTCGGATCGACTCGAACCCAAACCCGTTTCGCTCATCTCTATTCGGCATCTGAACTTTGATAAAGCTCTAAGGTTGTCTGGAAAACATGGATACAGCCAATGACTATATCCATGTTTTCCACATAGCCTTAGGGCTTTATCCAACTTCAGCAGCCACCGCTAATCAAATGCCGAACATTCGGGTTCGGATGGACTCGAGCATTCTCGAGGTTCGCTCATCTCTGTTCGTTATTACTATAGTCCGGCCATCTTTATAAATAGGACAGTGCAGGAAGAGGTGCGTGAACCAGTCACCAACCAATGCTTGCATGTAATATAATTCTTTACACCTGCTGTTTCAGGGCACTTGTGCCGGAATACTTCGAGGATCTGGGAAGCAGAAGATTGGTGCAATTACAAATGCTATTGGTTTTTATGTTTTGGGTTTGCCCATAGGAATTTCACTGATGTTTGCAGCGAAACTCGGAGTAGTAGGTGAGCACTGCTATTACTGTATTGTAGGAGTGATTTGCATAGTAATTGTTTGACAGCTGCACTGTCGATAGAATGAAATAATAATAGTAAAATGACCAATTGAGGCCAAATAACGTCCGTAATGTCATACTATTTGTACAATAGTATAGTAGATGTTATTTGGCCTCAAACGGCCCCAAAAAAAGACGTCGTGGGCACATAGGGGAAGATTTATCAAACATGGTGAAAAGTGAAACTGGCTCAGTCGCCCCTAGCAACCAATCAGATTTCACCTTTCATTTCTCACAGACTGTGGAAAATCTGATTGGTTGCTAGGGGCAACTGAGCCAGTTTCACTTTACACCATGTTTGATAAATTTCCCCCATAGCCTTAACATGAAGGTGTATTACATTTGTTAAAGCTACTTGTTCTTTGGATGCTTACATATTGTTTACTTTTTAAAGGACTGTGGTGTGGAATGATATTCTCAGTATTTCTACAAGCCTCATTTTTCGTGGTCTATGTTTTGCGGATGAACTGGGACAAAGCCATGCAAGAGGTGATGATGACGATGCTATAGTCCATAGTGATTTGTGCTTGAAATATTCTCTGGTTTGTAACTAAATTGGCCCTAGATTTTTGCCATGTTATATGTAAACACAATGGAAAAAAAACAAAGGGCCAGTAAAATGTAGAAAAAGCCTTCAACTTAAACTAAGACTAAGGGTTCCATTACACTGAGCGATTTTTAACGACTAACGATAAACTATCGCAAACGAGATTGTTTATCGTTAACCTGAAATCATTCACCATATTACACAGAACGATAATCATTAGTTTCGATCGTTACTACGATCGTTATTGCGATCGTTACTATGATCGTTTATTCCTTCTGATCCCTGAAAAACAATGAACAATGTGCAATTACACTGAACGATTAGTGAAAAAATGCGGAACTTGAGCGAAGGAACGTGGAATTACAGCGAACGATTATTGTTAATTTTAGGTTCAGATCTAAATCAACGATCAACGACATACGAAGATTTTTCGATCGTTGCCTGCAATTACACAGAACGATTATCGTTTAAATTCAAACGCTTTAACGATTTTTCGCACGATAATCGTCCCGTGTAATAAAGCCCTTAGTCCACACTGTGTTTTTGCAATCCGTTTTCTCATCTGTTTAATGTATAAAAAATGGATGAAAGAACAGATGCATTTGTGTTCATCCATTTGGATCCATTATAAATAAAAAGATTAAAAAAAAACAGATCAAAACACTCTTTTTTTTTTTTAGGATACACAAAAACGTGTTCGGCCACATTTTTCTGTACACTGAAAAAAGGACGTGTTTTGATGCATTTTTTTTAATAATGTCTAATATTTATAATGTTTAATAAGTCATTGGGTAAAACGATTGAAAAAAATGGATTGCAAAAACGCATTGTAAACCTAAGACACATGAGTATAAATATAAAACTTCTTAAACAATCTGCATAAGGCTATGTTCACACAACGTCCGAAAAAGAAAAAAATGCATCCGCTTTTTGTGGTTAAAAAGACGTCCGTTATTGCATCAATTTAATTGGCTTGACTAAACTGCATTGAAGTCTATGGAATAACGGACGTTTTTTTTTACACAAAGACGTCCATCATTCAATACAATGTGTGAAAAAGATGTCTGTTATTTCATAGACTTCAATACATTTTAGTCAAGCCAATTAAATTGATGCAATAACGGACGTCTTTGTAAACACAAAAAGCCGACGCTTTTATTACTTTTTTGGACGTTGTGTGAACATAGCCTAAAGCTTATAGATGTATGATATTGCAGGAGGTTGTGCTGTGCTGGCTCCTATACACGTCTGTTTCTCTCCTCTCCCTGCTCACTCCCTCCCTCGACCCCTCCCCTCTCCATAGACCATAATGGACACAGAAAACCTGCTTCTTCTGAGGGGGGGGGGGGGGGGGTGTATCTGGAAAACAGCTTTTTGACTTTAGAAGGAAACTCTTTTGCCTAATAAAACCTATTACATAGTTTATTAAAATCGCTTGAACTATTGATTCCTGCAAAGTTGTTTCTAAATGACAGTTACACTTTAAGGCTGGGTTCACACTACGTATATTTGAGGCTGTATGTTTGAGGCTGTATAGCAACCAAAACAAGGAGTGGATTGAAAACACAGAAAGGTTATGTTCACATAATGTTGTAATTGAGTGGATGGCCGTCATTTAATGGCAAATATTTGCTGTTATTTTAAAACAACGGCTGTTATATTGAAATAATGGAAGTTATTTACCGTTATATGGCGGCCATCCACTCAATTTCAACATTGTGTGAACAGATCCTTTCTGGGTTTTCAATCCACTCCTGGTTTTGGTTGCTATGAGGACCTGACATGAGGACCAAATACAGCCTGAAATATACATAGTGTGAACCCAGCATAAATGAAGTACACCCACATGTAGTAATCCTTTACACTCTGCAACCTCGAAGGCAGAATGGTGACACAGTTTCAAATTTTTTTTGTAAATCAGCAAAACTAATAAAGGGATGTATGTGTTTTTTAAGGCTCAAATGCGAGCAGGAGTAAAGAAAGAAGTACCCACCATTTCAGAAGTGGACATTTCTACCACAGGATTTGGCGTGGATACAAATGGTAAGTTTATTGCTCACATTGTAATAATTTATTATTGTTACTAGTGTACAGATTCATAGAAAGTCTATAGAGTCCTTACACCCCTCACTTAACTCTCTGTGGGCAGCTAAGCAGAGCCAGTCAGAAACAAAGAGGCACGGGCTCAGCTCAATGCTTCTGCTCCCTAATATTAGCAATCAGGGGGGGTCTTTGCACTAGGATGCCCACCTATCAAAACTTTTGACATGTCACTACCACATTTCAAAAGTTGTTTCTTTTTAATGATAGTTAAACACTTGAGATCTCCTCAGTGTGGAGTTTATTTACAATAAAGTAATTGTCATCTGATTCATCTCACCTGATTCTAATCTATTTACCTGGCAACAGAAGAGACCGAGATCATATGACCTCTGTCCCAGAAGGGAGGGGGAGGACAGAGAAGTGGAGACAGAGTGGACCAGAAAGTAAGGATTTTCAGCAGCTTCAGGGTCAGGATGTGCTGCAGACAAACAGCCCAATTCATGTGTTAGAAACCTATTACAAACAGTGTTCCCCTTTAAATACATATTGTATTATGCAGATGAAGAAAAATCCTTGTCTTGTTGTATGTTGCTATGTTTCTAATGTAGTGTTACAAAAAATTGGTTGCATCCCATAAACAGTTTTGTGTGTTTTTTTCATTGTGTTTTAGGAGATATTCATTCTTTTGACATTGGATATTCGCCCGTGGAACAAGGTGTAATTACAGGTGCAGCCGTCTTGCCAGATGCCCCCTTTAGTGAAAACTATTCAGAGTATCTGGTTCTTGAAGAGGATCCCTCGAAGGCTTGCAATGTAGTTGGTGGCGTCCTGTCGACAAAACAGCTCATTCTCAGACGGGGTCTAGTAGTCTGTTTAGCTGTAATGGTGCTGGTGGCTGGGGTCATAGTTAAAGTTTTTATTGGTAATGGATAGGGTGATCGTGTTTGGTTAAACTAAGTTTAACCAGTGTCCAGGCAATGCACTGTCTACACTGCAGTCCTTGCTCAGCAAAGTGCTGATAGGCTACTATGATACAGAAACGGCAGTTGAAATAATTTCAGCCTTTCCATCTTGATACTGAATGCAATGTAATGAATACACATTTCAGTAAAAACTTCTCCCAAGAAACTAGTGTTTCTTTGGTAGATGTGGATATTTTGTTTTCAATGTTCAAACTAAAGGTTCATAGTTACACATCTTCTGATGTATCACTGTGACAAGTCTAATGTCATTGGTTTGGCAAACTAGTCGAGACTCTGATTGATGGTATGAAAGGGTGGCTGGGGGTTTTTAGTACCATTGTTTTCATTTGGAGACCACTTGACCCAATTTAGAGATACAGAGGTTTCGATAAAGGGGGTGGTGGTTCTGAACCACATTCCTATGGTCAGATCAGTGAGAGTCATGGTTTCCAGATTCCCATTTCCATTGATGTCAGATGATGTGTAAAGGTAAACCTTCACTACAGATAAATACGTTTGCCGATATTTTACACTTTGTAAGTCTTTCTTTACAGTACTTAAAACGGAAAATGTATGCAGTTTTTTTTATCCATGTGTTTATTTACTCATATTTGTTATGCTCTTTTTGTCATTGTTTTCAGTCTGCAGCAAAAATTAGAAGTAAGATCACTATAGAGTCGCTGAGATCCTATAGGGTTTTTGTTAGGATCTGTTCAGAAACCGGAAATCAGTCATGGCTTTGTTTTGAACGGAATTTAGAAGTTAGAAAAGCATTGCTCTTGTAATCCACAAAGGGCCGATCACTTTAGTAAACAAGCGCTGATCTGCTAGATCGGTGCTCGTTTACTGAGCCTATTACACGACTTGATTATCATGCAACAAAGGCTGCACGGACATCATTGGTGATGTCAATGCAGCCCTTGCTGTATATAGTTAGTAATAAACAGTATACGTTACCTCTACACGCTCCCTGGTGTCTTCCTGGGTTCTCCACGCTTCCCTCAGCCGCTTGTATAACTTCAGAGCTGGTGTCTGAAGTGACATGCTGCTCAGCCAATCATTGGCTGTGGCGGACCCGTCCCAGCCAGTGATTGGCTGAGCAGCCCTACACTTCAGACACTGGTTTTGAAGTTGTACTGGTGGCTGCGGGAAGTGTGGAGATTTCAGGATGACACTGGGGAGCGTGGAGAGGCGCGCAGTCGATGGCCAATGATTTTAGTTATCCTTAGCTAAATGTCTTTATTATACGGAGCGACGATCTTCTGAATTGCCCTGATTCGGCAGATTATTGCATTGTGTAATAGGGCCCTTAGGCTGTATTTACACACATTAGAGTTTCATTGCAATACTATTGTGGAACTTCAGCATCTTTACAAAAATAATGCAGTACTACAATGAAATGATGAAGTACTGCAATGAAACAGCAGTGTGTGAACACAGTCCTAGGCTGTGTAGAATATTACAGCTCATCTTTATTCACTGCGATTGGGTTGAGCTGCTGTACATAACATAACCTGAGGACAGGTTTAACACTGTTTTTGGCCATGATTCTCGTATCAAGTATAACCTCTTTAAGGGCGCGTTCACACATACAGGATCCTCAGCAGATATGATGGCGCAGATTTGATGGCCCAAATTAGATTCAAAGCAAATCTGCAGCTTCAAAAGCACCCTTAGGGTGCCTTCACACGTACAGGATCCGCAGCAGATTTGAAGTTGCAGATTTGCTTTGAATCTAATCTGTGCCTTCAAATCTGCTGTGGATCCTGTACATGTGAACGCACCCTAAAGCATGTTCACACAATGAGAAAGATGTTTGACTTTTGATAAATAATGGCCACAGATAATGCTCATGATCATTATATGCGGCAGTCATTATAAAATAGCAGCTAATATTTTGCCCTTTAAGGTAACCTTTGGACCCCATTGATTTAAACTAGAGTGTTAGGTTTCCATTGAAGATTCCATCACTGCATGCTGCACTGTTCTTGACATGAGAGGTGACATAAAATTCAACTTAATACCCTCAATGAAAGCAGCTTCAGTAATGACTTTCCTGACAGTTACTAGGCCTGTTGGATGTGTTGTGAGTTGTATCTGCACAAAGACAACATGCAGCTTCATGGGTCAACAATGGCCACTTGTGAACCCCTATATATTTTTTTTCTCTAAAGATTTATTTTGTAATTATGTAACTGCATTTGAACATTGCACCTTTTTTAAATAAATAATATTTTTAACATTTAAATTATCTTATACCTAACACTAAAATTTGTACCATTAAGTAAATGAGATTTGTGTCCCATACGCTTGACATAAATTGCCAAAGAAGGAGATCTCAAATAAATTAGAATGTTTTGTTTGATACCTAAAAATCTCAAACGTGTTATTATTAATTATGTGATTATCTAGTAAATATAGTGTTCTGTTCCATCTGTAGTTATATAAAGTATATAGTAAGAAATAAAGATCAGATCAGATCATTTATCCACACTGTGGATTGTAGCTATTTATTGTTTATCAAATCCTCACAGAGAGAAGTCAGCTTTGGATTAAGCGACATATGGAGAATATCGGCGGCAGATACAGGTATAATGGCCTAAGTTCATGCAGGCTTTGGTATAATAAGCAAACATTGGGCGAGACCAGGTTGTGCTAACTCAAAGTCCAGCAGTTAGGCAGTAAAGATAAAGAAGAGTAGCACTCACCACTGTAGTCTTCATAGGAACTTTATTCTTTGCTTCATAGAGAAATGTGAGCAAACGCCACAACAGGGTAGTAACAGCCAGTTTCACAGGCTGATACTACCCTGTTGTGGCATTTGTCCACGCTGTATCCATGTTTGCGTTTCTATGAAGCAAAGAATAAAGTTCCTATGAAGACTACAGTGGCGAGTGCTACTATTTTCTGTCCTAACTACTTACCAGCATTGGATTAACTTTGTATGAACTATGAACATACCCTAAGGCCCCCTTCAAACGTTTGTGAAATGTACTCGTATTTCTTATCAGGAAATCCAAGTAAATTTCCAGCTCATAGGGTTCTATGGGGCACGGATTCTCTGCATGCTTTTTCCTGATGGTGTCCATGCCGGAAAGTAGCCAATTGGAATTGCGTCACAGAGGGGAGGGCAGATCATCACACTGAGGTCCGGCTGGCCCGCCTCCAGTACCTTATGCCCAGCTGGTGCTCGGTAATAGACCCAGTTAAAAAAAAGAAACACGGCACCTGCATCCCCGTGCCGGTCTATTCAAGTAAAAAACAAAAAAAACAATGTATCGGTGGTACAAGAGGTTTAAATAGATGCAGGGAAAACAGGTTAGGTGGAAAAAGAATTATTAGGAGCACATTGGCCCTTTTAATTTAGGAGGGAGATCACATGCAGAAGTATGGCAAAGATGCGGGCAGGACCAAGCCTAAAGCCTTGGGCAGTGGCTTCAGGGCAGACAGTTAGTGCTGGGACGCTGCTGGGTTGTTACAGTAGTAATACCATATACCTTTTTAAATAATAGTTATACATCTACTATACAATACCCGTATACAAGGAAGGAATATTATCACAATACATATTACCACCATACTGTTACTGACTAAATCCTTTATACTGAGACCAATAATACCAGTAAACAAGGGGCCAAAAAATATAACCAGGCCAACATAGCCACACAGTGACTGAATATTACCACCATACTGTCCATGAACAAAAATCTGTAAATTATATACTGATATCTAATCAGTATATAAGACCAACATTACAATTGTAACTTGTATCCCTTGTGGCATCATCCTGGTCCCACGCCTGTTTGCACTGCTCGCCACCCAAATCCTGACCGCTCCTCAGCTGCTCTCCGCATTGGTTCTGGCTCCTATGGCGTCCTCAGTTCTGCTGGCCTCTGCTGCTTCTTTCCTGATGCTGCTGCAATGCCTCCCTCTGTCCACTTGGGTGCACGCAGTTACTTGCCAAGCATTTTAAGGGTCAGCATTAGAGATGAGCAAACCTCGAGCATGCTCGAGTCCATCCAAACCCGAGCGTTCGGTATTTGATAAGCGGTGGCTGCTGAAGTTGGATAAAGCATGTCTGGAAAACATGGATACAGCCAATGACTATATCCATGTTTTCCACTTAGCCTTAGCACTTTATCCAACTTCAGCAGCCACCGCTAATCAAATGCCAAACGCTCAGCTCTAGTCAGCATGTCTCTGCCTATTTCTGACTCCACCAGTCCTCTTTACTTGGACCAACTTAAAATCGCACTGCCAGATTATGATTGCCTGCCTACCTCCTGTCGGTACCAATTGCTTTTCCTTTTACCCACTCAGACTGTCTGACCTTGTTGAACCTTGAGCTGCCTGATCCTAGGCCTTATTGACTACACAGCTACCTCATCCCTGGTATTATGCTGTTTCTATCTTTAAAGCCCTGGCTTGCCAATTCCACTTATTTGGGTGAAGTCTCATTCTTGGGCCCAGTGGCTACCTACACCGGGACCACGCTTGTGGAGCAACCTGGTGTCCTCCAGCCACAGAAGTCCAGATTCCACGTCCAGGAGCAGGATAAAGAATGAAGACTTAAAGGGCACTTAGACTCCGGTCCCAGGTGTGATCCAAAGCCACACTGGTTTGATAGCACAACGGGTCCACATCTGCTGAATGCTACACTAATAATACCAGTATACAAGGCACAAATAGCACTTCCAGACCATGAAGACAAAGGGGAGTAAATAGCCTCAAAACTTTGATTCCCACACCCCCAGGGAGATACTGCTAGGTTAGGGTAGACAAGTGTGACAGCCAAAGTATCCATATTGTTTCAAATTGGAATTCATTAAAGGGGTTGTCCAGTGAAAATCTTTTTCTTTCAAATCAACTGGTTTTAGAAAGTTATATAGATTTGTAATTTACTTCTATTTAAAAATCTCAAGTCTTCCCATATTTATTAGGCACAGTGCTCTCTGCTGACATCTCTGTCCATGTCAGAAACTGTCCAGAGCAGAAGTTTTCTATGGGGATTCCTATAGAAAGCCTCTCCTAGGCTATGTTCACACACAGTATTTTTGCTCAGTATTTTGCAACCAAAACCAAAAGTGGATTGAACACACAGAAAGGCCATGTTTACACACTGTTGAAATTGAGTGGATGGCCGCCATTTAATGGTAAATAATTGCCGTTATTTTAAAACAGCCGCCATTGCTTTAAAATTACAGCCATTATTTGCCGTTCAATGGCCGCCATCCTGTTTTTCCATTGGCATAACGCTGTGGTACAGTGTGTAACAAAATAAAAGGTTAAATGTTCTTTGTTCATGCCAGGTCTGGTACATGAAGAAGCAAGTCAGGTGGGTTATTAAACAGCTTCTTTCAATAGATAAAGGATTTTTGTTAATGAGTACAGGCGGTGATTTCAAGTGAATGTTACAGGAACTACCTAACTTAGTTTAGGTCTACAGATGGAGCATAATATTACCATCAAGGATCAACAGAATGGTGTTACTCAAAGATTTCCTCTGCATCTACACAAAGACTGTAGTGCTTTTCTGCAAAGAATCCGCCAGACTATCCCAGGTGATTCTACAGCTGAAGTAAAGCAGCTATGTGGATTAGCGGGACCTTTGGTAAGTCACTTCAGATTTTATAGGCTTTTACCTATTGATGCGCACTTATAGGCTAGGTTCACACTATGTAAAAATGACGTCCATCTTTCATAACAATGGCTGTCAATATGCAAATGTTGTTATAAAAGATGGCCGTCATTTTTACATAGTGTAAACCAAGCCATAAACTGCTTTTGGAACACATGCATAGCTCCCAACTGTCCCGGATCTGGTGAAAAGGACACAATTTTAGAATGTTGTTCCACAGCTTTGAAAAGGCAATAACACCCCCACCCCCCCCGCCCTGTGTTAATTAATTTCACTGCAGCCTATGCCCGATGCTGCAGCAATGTTAATTCATGTTCTCTGGATGACTTGGCTGTGTCACCGCAGCGGGTCCTGGCTGTCAGTGATAGCTGGGCCGCCGCAACTGTGCTATCGGCGCAGTGCAACTGTGCAGTCAGCATCTATAGGGCTACAGACAGAGAATTCTCCCTCTGTTCACCATCGGGGATCTGTGATCGCATGGTAGCCATGGACTCCTGGCTGCTTAAGGAGGTCAACGGGGAGGGCTGGCACAGAGAGGGGGCACAGAGGGAAAAGCTAGCACAGAGAAGGGAGGACTGGCATAAAGATTTGAAGGCGGGTACAGAGAGGGGCACAAAGAAGGGGAGGATTGGCACAGAGAGGAGAGGACTGACAGAGAGGGGGCATCGAGGGAAGGGCTGGCACAGTGGGAAGAAAATGCTGTAAGAAAATTAGTGTTGCACTGCCCTATAATTGTGGGAGAAGTTTTTTTTGGCTTGGTTAGGGGGCATGTCTTAGGTGGTTGGGTTGTGTCTATGTCCCTCTTTGCACTCAGCCAAAGGTAGGTATTGCATAAGTGGCATGAAAATGTCTAAGCCATATGTATAAAGCAGCTGGTCTTGTCATGCTTCTTTTTTACCTATTTCGTATATATGGAATAGTGCAAATGTATTGACAGTTTATAAGAAACCAGTCCTATAGCATAGAAGCATTTCTATGAGACAGTACATGTGCTATATCTCTGCTCAGTCTCTGTAATGTTGAATGAATATCATAAAACTTCATTCAAAGACACGTGTTCATCAATTTCAACCATGGGAGGGGGTGGATTGATGGAAGTGGTATAGATGGATGGATAAGGCATCTCTAAGATTCACAGTTCTCATGGTAAAGACAGTAAAGAAGACTTGTTGTTTATAGAGATTGAACCTTTTTTTCTCCAGGTGGAGGCAGTGCCCCCTTGTCTTTTATGGGGGTTTTACCTGGAACCTACAATATTTTTTGCACTGGCCATTTATATACTTAAATAGGTTGATCATATCTACCCTTAAATGTCTCTTCTCAAGACTAAATAAATTTGATTATTTTAGTATTTCCTCATAACTAAGATGTTCCACGTCCCATGTCCCTTATTAGTTTAGCTGCCGTCTTTGTACTTTTTCCTGGACGTCCCTTCAATGAATCGGGGCCCAAAATTGAGCCGCATACTCCAGAGGCCCTACCACAGCTTTATAAAGCGGTAATATTATATCCCTGTCCTGAGGGTCCATGCCTGTTGTAATACATGACAATATCCTGCTGGTCATAGAAGCAGCTGATTGACAGACAATATGATGCATGGGAGTTATTAGTACCCAGATACATAACTTTACATTTATCCACATTGGACCTCATTTGCCAAGTAAATGCCCAAACACTCAATGTGTCCAAATCCACTTCTTAGTTATGTACATGTTCCATAGACTGTACTGTACTACAGAGCTTGGTGTCATCTGCAAAGATAGAAACAGTGCTGGTAATTCCATGCATATCATTAACAAACAAGTTAAACAGAAGGCGACCAAGTACTGACCCTTGTGGGACAACACTTATAACCGAGGACCATTAAGAGAAGAAATCAATGAACAACACTCTCTGGGTATGGTGCTTAAAGGGGTATTCTCATCTCAATTGACCTACTGTAGTTATAGTTGGAGGGTTCCTCAAGTTAAATATGTTGCAAATACATTTATTTAGCAAACTTGCCTTCTTCTGATATGCTGCTCTATGGGTCCATTTACACAGAAAGATTATCTGACAGATTATCTGCCAAAGATTTGAAGCCAAAGCCAGAAACAGACTATAAACAGAGATCTGGTCATAAAGAAAAGCCTGAGATGTCTCCTCTTTTCAAATCCATTCCTGGCTTTGGCTTCAAATTTTTGACAGATAATCTGTCAGATAATCTTTCCATGTAAATTGACCCTATCCATCCCCTTGTTGGCAGTTTGTTGTATAGGTTAAAGAACACCACTCTGCCCTAAAACCAGTGGTCTGGTTGGTGTGTGTATATATATTTATATCGCCTGTACTACTGATTTCTGCAAAAAAAAAAAAAAAATACAATACAGTGACACTTTAAACTTGGGGTTTAACTTGATATAGTCCATAGAAGATCATTGTTTATGCAAGTGCTATGATGTCAAAGAGCTTTTACTGTAACTGAAAGACAATGTACTCCTTTTTCTTTGGAACAGATTATCTCACAGATGCTGTGTTTTATGATCAATATTGTCAGTTCCATATACTGTGGTCATTTGGGCAAAGAAGAGCTTGATGCAGTGACACTTGCTAATGCAGTAAGTTCAGACTATGAAACAATAAGACAGACGTGAGAAAGAATATTATGTTATTAAGTTGTGGAAGGTAAGTAAAAGCCCTATTACACGGAATGATTATCGGCCGTATCTGATGCCGGCTGACCGTTGTAGTCGTTTGTCTTTCAACATGTTGAAAGACACACGACTCATATAGCAACGATCTGCTGCCGTCGCTCCGTTAAATAGGAGCCATGGCAGCAGACCGCCGCTATCCTCTATGGGCTGCCCGGACGATCCAGCGATCACCCAGGCACCTGACAGCGCTCGTTTGCTCCTCAAAAGGGCTTTAGTAAATAAATTAATAAGCGGTAACCATGTTAATGCAGCAGACTACCATACCACTCCTGCACAGCAAACACCATGACAAAATGGGATAATAAACACCTATAAATCTCCATGGACATCTATAACATTATATTACAACCAGGAAATATATTGGATACAGACCACACCTGCAACTATGCCTGATCCTATCTATTAAACATGCACTACTCCCAAAAATAGCGCAAAACTAATGAACTTTATTGGGCATAAAAAAAAGACTGAATGTGGATGGTGTGAAAAAATGGCAGTGTGAATAGGCCCTACAATACAAAACAAAAAAATTGTAAAAAAATACACAGGAAATGGTAAAAACAGTCACAGATGTAAACTGCTACAATGTTACATATACATCCTAACAGCTATAAGAAATAAGTGAAAAGTGCATATATATCTAGCTGCCAAGTAGCATGTGCAACAATGTACGGTAAATGTTTATTTCCAGCCCTGTAAAAATCCCCTGTGGGGTGAGGCGGAGGTGCGCTGTTTTTAATGCTGATTGTGCCCAATAAAGTTTATTAATATTGCTCCATTTTTGGGAGTATGTGTATGTTTTATAGCTAGGACCAGGCATAGTTGTAGGTATACCATGACAAAATGGGATTTATATGTTAAATGGGAGCTATCAGCAGGTCATACGAATCTAACCTGCTAATATGTCCCTATGGCACAGGAGACGCCGATGGGGAAGGTACGTCTCTTGCCAGCCCGTTCCATTCGTTATTATTAAAAAGGGGCGGGCCGTCTGGGGACAGGTGGGCGCTATTAGGGCTGGCAGTGCACCTAACGGTCTCACTCGACCGTAGAGCACACGACTAACTGCACTGGATCAGCAGTCAGCAAGGGAAGAAGGGGATTCGATCAGAAGTAGGAACTTACCTCTACCTGTGCCTGCGGGAGCGGCCAACTCAGGGGAAAATACCTGTCTCAGCTGATGGACTGGCCGCTCAGCCAATCAGTGACTGGAGCAGAGTTCCGCCCTAGTCACTGACAGGCTGAGTGGCCAGTCCATCAGCCAGGTCATGATGTGTCAGCGCCGGAGATCCCGGAGCCTGGTGGGGGTCCCGGGGCCGGTCACTGCAGGCACAGGAAAAAGTAAGTTCTGCCGGCTGCCAGATTTTAAAATTGACCAGACTTCTCCTTTAAATGAACACAATTTCCTTTTTATTTACAACTGCTGCCAAATTGTAGAATCACCACAGTTAAAAAAAATACCATGTGGTCATTGCTGGCTTACGGTGCCAGGTCATTTAAGGTGTTCCTTCAGCAGAGACTAATGCACCCTGACTCTGCAGTCCAGCTCCTACATTATTCTGAAGCATCATTAAAAAGCATGCCTGTCTTACAAATAAAACCTTTTGATACGTCAGAGAGACATATCAATAGTTTTGATTGGTTGGGGTTTGAGTTTTCAGACTGTGACAGATCAGGAGAACGAGACGGGGGAAGTATGCGCTTGGCACATACACTTTCACTTCAGCTTTGTGTCATGTGACCTAGACAGACTCTCAATGCAAGTCTATGGGACCATCCAGGTCTCATTGACACACAGCAGGGGTAGAAGTGTGCAGAAGCAAGGCCACCTCCCCACTCATTCCACTGGTCAGGCTGAGGCAGGTATACTTTTGTTGATTATATAGCTGGGTTCACCCGGTTTAAGCAGTATTTTTTTTAAATTTGTGTAAAAGCTTTTATATGTCATTTCATACAAGTATACTTTTTACTGTTCCTTGATTTTAGGTTATTTCAGTCACTGGCCTTTCATTAGGACTTGGCTTATCTTCAGCATGTGATACTCTCATTTCACAGGTATGTCAATGGATGGGCCAGAGGCGTGGTGGTGATATACAAGCTTTCAGTCAAGGTCTACATAGTGATATCTGTCACTGGCTTCTTATCACTTCGGCATAAGTAACAATTCTTCCACAAGAAGCCTATTGAATTAGCTTGACATATATAAAATGTATAACACATTGAAACAAGGGTGTAATATCACAGCAACATTGCACCTCTTGTGCTTGCAGGTAGATGTGATGCAACGTTTTGACCATAAAAGAATGTTATTACAATGCCGACTGTCGGTACCTGCCGACTCATGATCTGTCATTGCTCTCTTCTCCAATCTTTTTACTGCTTCTTCCACAATGGGTGCACTTCTTAGTCTGGCCCATATGATATGCACACATTCTCTTGCTGCACCTTTAAAGAGGTTATCCAGCGCTACAAAAACACCACTGTTGTCTCTAGTTCAGGTCTGGTATGCAATTAAGCTCCATTCACTTCAATGGAACTGAGTTAAAAACCCCACCCAAACTGGAGACAAGTGTTGCTGTCTCTGTAATAATGTGGCCATGCTGGATAACCCCTTTAAGGGCAAGTATGCGCACTTCTAAAGCATGTTCTACCTATCCCTGCCTGACATTACCTATTTAGGCTATGTTCACACTACGTAAAACTACGGGCGTAGTTCTCGCTGCAGAACTACGGCCATAGTTTTGAGGGGTGGAACATAGCCTTATTTTCAATGGGATCTTGGACGGAGTGTACACACATCGTATGCGCTCCGGCCGGGTTCCCGTGCGGCGCCGGAAAAAACTGACATGCCAGTTTTCTGCGGCCAGAATTCAGTGAATTCTGGCCACAGAAAGACCTGTCAGTTAACACAGTGAAGCTCTGTCCGCTTTCTTCACTGTGGGCTATGGGTAGCTCTGATGCGGGTGCACGCTGATGGAAAAGATCACCTGGCCGGTAACGGGTACTGGCCGGGATGATCCGGGCTGAGACCGACTGTTCCGTGACCCGGCTGGGGACACGGAACGGCTGGGTGTTCACGTAGTGTGAACATAGCCTTAGGCTGCCTCATCCACACACCAGTAGTATAAGCAATACTGTGGATTTATCATAGAGAAGGTGTGTGTTCCTGATCTGCTATCCTGTATCTGATTCTGACCCCATAGGCGGTGGTGGTTTGATCTAATACCTAAATATTGGACAATATGACTTTTAAATTAGTTGTGTACCCTAGATGAACCATGCATTTTGCAAACTTCTTAGTACATAAACTGCAATTTGTAACCTTATTCAATGTTAACAGTATAATACTATTAAAACCACTGAGGAGAATCAATTAAAATTGGATTACATTAAATATTTTTACAATGAAAATAATTTGCCTGTTGGTTTATGGCGTCTTTTTTTTTCTCCCAGATATTTGGAGGTACAAATCTCAAGTTAATTGGTATTGTACTACAGCGTGGGATCCTTATACTACTACTGGCTTGCTTTCCCTGTTGGGCACTCTTTATAAATACAGAGAATATTCTACTACTTTTTAGACAAGACCCAAAGGTGGCCCGGTATATAATTTTTTTTTTATTAGTTTTTTTTTCATAGAAATTTGTACTAAATAGCATTTGGACATATTCACATCATAAGTCCAAATTGGTAAAACAATCAATGGTTGATTAACAGTTGTACAATAAATTGTACAGCTACAAGATCCCCCTATCCCC
Source organism: Dendropsophus ebraccatus (assembly GCF_027789765.1). Lineage (NCBI taxonomy): Eukaryota > Metazoa > Chordata > Amphibia > Anura > Hylidae > Dendropsophus > Dendropsophus ebraccatus. The sequence goes on from NC_091458.1 coordinate 127,553,224, forward strand.
TCCCCCCTCCGCCTCCACAGATGCAGAAATAAGAGTTAAATAATAAAAAAAAAACAGTTAGCTATGTGTCTATGTTAGCACCTAATTTCCTGTGATTTTCAAGCGTCCCAGTGACACTGCCAGCTCAGACGTTAAGTACCATTTTGTGCCAACAAATGGTGTCATCAAGTCTTACATTTCTTTAGTCTCTCGCATTCCAAGCAACACTTCCATCATTGATGGGAGCGCAGGTTGCAACCATTTTTGTAAGATACAACATTTGGCAACCAGCAAAAAGGCGTGTAACGCCAATGATACTTGTGAAGATTCTGGGACAGAGTGGAGCTATATCAAATTGTTGGCTTGGCATATATCCATAGTCAAGACTTCTAGTTGGAGTGATAGTCACCTTCTTTTGGGGGTGTTAGAGAGCTTTTTTTTTTCATATCCTTTTTTCCCAGAATTCCCAGTAGAGCAGGAATGGCCTTTATGTCTTCACACATCTTTATGATGCTTTCTTCAAGGAGAATTAGTATCCCTTTGGTCCCATTATTGACAGAGACTCTGCCCATTATGTATTAGCATATGTTCTAAGCATACAATAAGGTGTGGAGATTATAGAAACCATTGATGGCACTTGACTTCTATGGGACCTTTTGTGGGAGATGGTGGGAAATGAGCTGCTTCTACTTTTTAAAGGGAACCTGTCACCAAGACAATGCTATCTAATCTATCAGCATCATGTTATAGAGCAGAATGAACTGAGCAGATTATTATATATCTAGGTGGGAAAAGATTCAGTATAACTTGTAATTTGTTGATTAAAATACCTGCTCATTTTATGCTAAGGAGTCCAGTGGGCGGTGTCACTCAATGGACTGGACTCCTTAGCATGGAAAATAAATTACAAGTTATACTGAATCTTTTCCCATAAAGATATATATCAATCTTCTCAGTTCTTCCTGCTCTATAACTTGATGTTGATAGCTTAGGTAGCATTTTTGTGGTGACAGGTTCCCTTTAATGTGGTACTGGTCACAGGGATGATCATATACATATCATATCATTACATATATATTCATACATCTCCAATTAAAGTGTAACTGCCATTTAAAATATTTGTGCAGAAATCAATTAGAAAACTCTTTAATAGGTTTTATTAGGCATCCCCCTGTATGTAGGAAAGCAGATTTTTAGATTGAAAGCGGAATATAAATAAAGAGCCTTTATATACATATATATAACAGGAGTTAGTCTGTGGTTTCTACAGTAATATATTTATCTGCGATGAATAAGAGTTTTCCTGTTTAAATCTGTTACAGTCTAGCAGAAGAATATGTTCTGGTTTTTATTCCTGCTCTTCCAGTAAGTATTTTTTTCTGTACATTCACCTAAAAAAATAAATGTCCTGTTACAGGTTTCTCCAAGTAACATAACAAAAATGAGTAACAGAAACAACTTAATATATCTAAACTTTTTGCCATAGTTCATGAACAGCTGCAACAACATGATTTTTATTTAGGCTATGTTCCCAATTTTGGAAACATAGTGGGGAAAGGTGGCCATCTTGTAATAATGACGGCTCATTAAATTTTGACGGATCATTATTAGCAGCTGTCAATATTATGAGACAGCCGCCTTTACCTGCAATGTTCCTGACGTGAGAACACTGCTATTAGGTTTATTGCTTCATTTCATCAGTGGACAGTGTCACCTAGAGGTTTGTGGTAATTGGGCCTCCTCTCCCAAGAGATAGATGACCCAACTACTTTGAAGCCCCAACTAGATGACACTGTCAAACAATGAAATTAAAGCAACCACTTGTACCTTCGGATAGCTGCTTTTAATCCAAGATCTGTCCTGGGGGCCGTTTGGCAGGTGATGTAGTTATTGTCCTAAAAAACAACTTTTAAACTTGCAGCCCTGTGTCAAACTGCCGTGGCCTAGAGTGTCCCCTAGGCCTGCACTGCCTCTCCGTCCTTTCTCCCCGAACCACAGACAAGTTTTATACGGGTATATATAGAATGCACAGCATCTAAGCTTGTGGAAGGTGCAGAGAACCGCACATAGAGTAAGGGAGTGACAATATCACTTTAAGTCTTGACAGTTTTTTTTTTGTTTTTTTTTAGCAGACAGGCATTTTATGTCATCCTGCCATATGTAAAAAATTTTATGAAAAGCTAAAACTAGCCATAGCGCTGTGTATAAATATGCGTATCCTAACTATATCTCTGTGTTATTCCTTTATAGGCTGCATTTCTATACCAATTAGAGGCACGATATTTACAAAATCAAGTAAGTATTCTAGATCAGAGACTACTGTATCATGTATATAGTACACATTAATGGGTATGCTTTCCTAGATTGTAACTCCTTTAAGCAGAAGAACACACCTACCCCTTATCTGGGCTATTGTATGTAATAACTATGGGACATAGAGAATTATCAGAGATGCATTTCTAACGTTGATATTTTGCAGGGAATTGTTAAAACACAGATCATTACCAGCTTTACATCAAATGTCATAAATATACTAGTGAATTATATCTTCCTCTTTGAACTGGAACTTGGTGTCATGTAAGTACATGTATTATTATTTGCCATGTAATTCATAAGAAGTCAGCTTGGCCTTCTGGTTACATATTCGCTGTCTTTTAGAGTGGATTTAGTTGTTTTTTTTATAGGAGCCAAAAGGCTTTTTTTAGGAACAAGTGTACTTTTTAATGACTCCTATCAATCTACCATTAAATAAAATGATGAAACCCTAAATATATTATATATGGGGTGAAATTGGGAAAAAAATTATGGGCGTTCTGTTGTTATGCAATTTACTTTATGGTAAAACTGACATGTTAATCTTTAGGTCAGTCTGAAAACAACCTTATTGGTGGGGAAGGGTCTTTGTAGTATTTTTAAAAAACATTTACTTTTTTTGTTTCTTACACTTTTAAAGTCCTAGGTGACTTTTATATTCAGTCATTAGATTGCATTTACTCTTCATTGCTGTATCACTGCATAGCATTGATCAGTGTTATTGGAGCACTGCATGTAGAGTCTGCTTGACTACTATTAAAAAAAAGTTACAGTTTCCAGTCCCTACAAGACCTCAAGGCATTTAGTAGCCAAACATCAGTATATAGTATAATAAAAATACAAATTAAAAAGTAAAATTGCATTACATGATTACATTTATATAATTTACTTTTTTTTTTTATACAGAGGATCGGCATGGGCAAATACTATTGCACAGTTTTCTCAAGCCACAATCTTATTTCTATATATTCGAGTCAAGAGATTACATGTAAATACCTGGGGAGGTAGTATGGATTTTTAAAGCTTACTTATGTACTAATTCATGTAATAAATATGAAATAAACTATGGTATTCCTATCTGTAAGCACAGAAATGTTTTGTCAGGCTTGGTAACTAAACATCCCTGTGCAGCTGTGCTTATGATCTACAGGAGACTTGATCACAATCAGGTACATTCGCTTTAACATGACCCACGGATAGATCGCCGCCGATGCAGGGAAGCCGGAGCCGCGTTCCATTTTTTTAATCGAGGCCCGTTTCCCGTGTATGGCGCTGTTCTATCCACAGGTGCTCTCGCGGCTCCGTTAGAATCAATGGAGCCGCGTACATGGGAGTCGGAACACGGTTCAAAAAATTGACCGCGGCACCGGCTTCCCTGCGCCGGCGCCGATCTATCCGTGGGTCATGTTAAAGCCAATGTACCTGATGGTATATTCGCTTTAAACCCTTACAGTATATGCATATATCCATGCTGCCTGTTTTCAGATGCCAATTACCGCATCGCATACATACTCTTAGTAATGCTGTGTGATCCGGTGTCTTCAGTAAATACGATTTCAGGCTGACAGTGTCACAGAGGCAGGTCTGTGAGGCTGTCTGCACTTGCCCCTCTCTCTGGCTGACGCTCTGTCTTCAAGTCACCCCTGCCTCCCCCAGAATGGTTGACAGCCAGCTCATCTTCAACTTCTTAAGGTTTCAACATGAGCCAGCTTTCAATCAATCTGGAGGAGGCGGGGTTGGCCTAAAGAATCAGAGGGAGCCAAAGAGCCCGCTCATGTTACAGAAGACCCCTGGGGCCCTCTTAATCATCAGGACTTGGTGCCACTGTAAATGTTATGCTCATGGATAAAAAGTATAGTTATGGCTGCCATGGCCACTAGATGTACGGGGTAATTCAAAAAATATGGTGCAAAAGTAAAGGCCTGCAGTTAACACAACTGGTTTTGGCCAAATTTTCCAAAACTGACATGATATTTTTATTCTCCTAGGATCCTAGGCCATTCCTTTGACAAAGATTCCCATGTTTACATAATTATTATACTAGTTCTAAAACAGTTAAACACACACACACACATATAACCTTTTTTTTCTGCTATATGATGTGAAAAGAATCAGCAATTCTGATGTTGTTTTCACCGGGTCAGATCACCAATATTATATTTTAATATTCCGAATATTTCTGCTCACTACTATATCAAATACATTTATTTTAATTAGAAAAATGTGGGAGTGGCTTTAAAAAAAATGTAAGTACTTTTTTTACTTTAATGAAGCCCCTAGGGGACTATTATAAGCAATAATTAGATTGCTTATACTGATCAATGCTATGATATTGCATAGCTTTGTTCAGTCAGATCAGTGCTCTGCTAGTCGATCCTAGAATTTTTGTTCTGTCGGCTATGAATATTAAGGCTATAATTTTGCACCACCTTTTTAATCACCCTGTATCTGTACCCTTATAAAAATGCCTTAGAGAAGTCTGGTAGAGACATTTTAATGTCTGGCACCAGGTGATATTGTTTACACATGATGGTGAGAATTCGGCAACGACTAGTATTGCATGCATAATACCGTAAGTTACAGTCACATAAAGGAGTTGGATAAAGGCAGGGATGATGTATCTTCTATATAATCATGTGTTACATTTTAAGGTTGGTCTAAAGAGTGTCTACAAGATTGGAACTCCTTTGTAGTACTGGCAGTACCAAGTATGCTCATGGTATGCATAGAGTGGTGGACGTATGAAATTGGCAGCTTCCTTGTAGGTGAGTAATAGAAATATATAAAAGAAAAGTTAAAAGAACTTAAAGACAAGGAGCTGTTAGTGTAATTTATTTTATTGGACTTGCATCATACAAATACAGTTCACCAAAGGCCTTATTACACCAAGCTATTATTGGCTGTATAATCACTTGGTGTAATAGAACCTGTTAAAAGGCAATGATCAGTCGACATGCACAATGTTGGCTGTCACTACATGTAATAGGAGCGGAGGCAGAAGACCAATGCTATCTCCTATCGCCCAGGGAGCCCCCCCCCCGCAGCTCCCTGCGGCCCCACTGTTCTTACCTGCTTGCTGTCGGCCCATGTAGAATCAAGCGAGCGCTGATCTAACAGGTCTACGCTTGTTTCCTCCTCCAGTTTGATCCGTGTAATAGGGCCTTTAGAAATGGTCTATTTAAAACTTTAAAAATATTCAGGGCATGGAAGGAGGGGGTCCAGACCCCACTTGTGAGTGCACCATTGGGCTGTGTCTCAATAAGTAAAAATAAGGGCAAACAGTGGCGTCGCTAAGCTTAATCATTCGGGGCCCAAGCCCCGAATGATTTCAGCCTAGCCCCAAAAGTCTTTTTGATCCCGAAATAACAGCCGCCGGGGTCTGTGATAGATCACTATCAGAGGCCCCAGGCTGCTGTTATTTCAGCGCTGGCGGTCCGCGGGAGCGGGATCGGCCGGCATCACTTCCGGACACCTCGTGACGTCACCCCACTCTTTATTGGACGGAGGGCCGCAGTGGACGCTGCACGCTCTGGCCCGCCTGCGCTCCAGGGACGTCACAGACGGCTGTAGCGGGGCCAAGCTTCTCCCCCGCCGCGCTCCGCCACCTCAGGCTGCAGCTCGGGGTGAGTATTGTAACCCCTGGGGGGGTAACTGTGCGTGTTGGGAGGGGGGGGGCTGGCAGTGTAGTGTGTGTGTGTGTGTGTGTGTGTGTGTGTGTGTGTGATATCAGGTGGGGGAGTGTGTGGGGAATAGTATTGGCACCCGGGGGGGCGGGGGGCTGGCAGTGTGTGGGGATGGTGACCAGGTAGTACTTTGTGTGTGTGTATGGGGGGCTCAGATGGGGGTTAGTAGTGTGTGTATGGGGGGCTCAGATAGGGGGTAGTAGTGTGTGTATGGGGGGGGTTAGATGGGGGTAGTAGTGTGTGTATGGGGGGCTCAGATGGGGGGTAGTAGTGTGTGTATGGGAGATCACATGGGGGTAGTAGTGTGTGTATGGGGGGTCAGATGGGGGTAGTAGTGTGTGTATGGGGAGGTCAGATGGGGGTAGTAGTGTGTGTATGGGGCGGTCAGATGGGGTAGTAGTGTGTGTATGGGGAGGTCAGATGGGGGTAGTAGTGTGTGTATGGGGGCTCAGATGGGGGGTAGTAGTGTGTGTATGGGGGGCTCAGATAAGGGGTAGTAGTGTGTGTATGGGGGGGTTAGATGGGGGTAGTAGTGTGTGTATGGGGGTTAGATGGGGGTAGTAGTGTGTGTATGGGGGGTCAGATGAGGGTAGTAGTGTGTGTATGGGGGGGTAGATGGGGGTAGTAGTGTGTGTATGGGGGGTCAGATGGGGGTAGTAGTGTGTGTATGGGGGGGTTAGATGGGGGTAGTAGTGTGTGTATGGTGGGTCAGATGGGGTAGTAGTGTGTGTGTATGGGGAGGTCAGATGGGGGTAGTAGTGTATGTATGTGGGCTGAGATGGGGGTAGTAGTGTGTGTATGGGAGATCACATGGGGGTAGTAGTGTGTGTATGGGGGGTCAGATGCGGGTAGTAGTGTGTGTATGGGGAGGTCAGATGGGGGTAGTAGTAGTGTCTGTATGGGGCAGTCAGATGGGGGTAGTAGAGTGTGTATGGGGAGGTCAGATGGGGGTAGTAGTGTGTGTATGGGGGCTGAGATGGGGGTAGTAGTGTGTGTATGGGAGATCAGATGGGGATAGTAGTGTGTGTATGGGGGGTCAGATGGGGGTAGTAGTGTGTGTATGGGGAGGTCAGATAGGGGTAGTAGTGTGTGTATGGGGCGGTCAGATGGGGGTAGTAGTGTGTGTATGGGGAGGTCAGATGGGGGTAGTAGTGTGTGTATGGGGGCTCAGATGGGGGTAGTAGTGTGTGTATGGGGGGCTCAGATGGGGGTAGTAGTCTGTAGGTGGGGTCAAGTGAGGGTAGTGTGTGTGTGTGTGTGTGTGTGTAGGGGGCAGGTTTATTGTAGGCAGAGGAGGGAACTTTATTACTATGGGGAACACAGCAGGAGCATTATTACTATATTTGGGTGCACAGCATGGACACTATTACTATATGGAGGCATAGCAGGGGACATTATTACTATATGAGGGGCACAGCAGGTGGCATTACTACTATATTGGGGCACAGCAGGAAGCATTACTACTATATTGGGGCACAGCAGGAAGCATTACTACTATATTGGGGCACAGCAGGAAGCATTACTACTATATTGGGGCACAGCAGGAAGCATTACTACTATATTGGGGCACAGCAGGAAGCATTACTACTATATTGGGGCACAGCAGGAAGTATTACTACTATATTAGGGCACAGCAGGAAGCATTATTACTATATTGAGGCACAGCAGGAGACATTATTACTATATAGAGGCAAAGCAGGAGACATTATTACTAAATGGGGTTACAGCAGGAGGCATTATTACTATATGGAGGGCAAAGCAGGAGACATTATTATTATATGGGAGCCCAGCAGGGGACATTATTACTATATGAGATCATAGCAGGGGACATTATTACTATATGGAGGCACAGTAGGGGCATTTAACAATGTGGGATGGCACAGCAGGGAGCATTATTACTATATTTGGGTGCACAGCGGGGGTATTCTATACGGGAATAATGCACAGCAGGGGTATTCTATATGGGGATGCTGCACAGCAGGGGGGGTTATTCTATATAGGGAGGATGCTGAGCAGGGGGCTATACTATTTGGAGGCACAGTTGAGGCCTATAATTTATGCAGACACAGAGGGAAGGGGGGGCTACAACTATGTTGAGAAGACGTCAACTGTGAGTCACAATTTCAAATACTAGCCTATGTGATCATCTGTTTAAAAAAAAGTCACACACACACACACATATATATATATATATATATATATATATATAGCGTGTGTGTGTGTGTGTAACGTCACTGCAGAAATCAACTCAGGGGGCCCGTGCCCCGGATGTCTTAAAACCCTAGCAACGCCCCTGAGGGCAAATAACATCCATTGTTGCAAAACAACAGCCATTATTAAAGGGGTACTCCAGCCAGGGCCGCCGATAGGGCAGTACAAGTGGTACTGCCGTATGGGGCCCAGACCCTAAGAGACACAGGGGGGGGGGGCCCGGCGGGCCCGCCGCCCCCCGCCCGCTACGCTAGGGGGGTCCGCACGGCCCCCCTTGCCACCTGTTTTTGAGCATCCCGAGAAGCTGCGGCCACGCAGCTTCTCGGGATGCACTGATTGCTTTAATGTTCCGCCCGCACTGCGGGCGGAACATTAAAGCGATCAGAATACAGGAGAAGGACCTGTCAGCGTCCTCCTCCTGTATTCTCTCCCATAGGCTGCCGGCACTTCATACCAGCAGCCTATGGGAGGCCGGGCCGTGATCATGTGCCCCTCCGGCAGGCGTGATGATGTGACTTCATCACGTCTGCCGGAAGTCCCGTCCCTGCGGCTCGCAAGATGGAGCCCGAAGAGGAGGAGGAAGAGCTGCTGCCTGCACAGCGCGGATTAGGTGAGTAGGATGTTTTTTTTTTTTTAGGGGCACCTCTGGGGGCGTTATTAGTGTATGGGGGCACCTCTGGGGGCATTATTAGTGTATGGGGGCACCTCTGGGGGCATTATTAGTATATGGGGGCACCTCAGGGGGCATTATTAGTATATGGGGGCACCTCTGGGGGCATTATTAGTGTATGGGGGCACCTCTGGGGGCATTATTAGTATATGGGGGCACCTCTGGGGGCATTATTAGTATATGGGGGCACCTCTGGGGGCATTATTAGTATATGGGGGGCACCTCTGGGGGCATTATTAGTGTATGTGGGCACCTCTGGGGGCATTATTAGCATATGGGGGAACCTCTGGGGGCATTATTAGTGTATGGGGGCACCTCTGGGGGCATTATTAGTATATGGGGGCACCTCTGGGGGCATTATTAGTATATGGGGGCACCTCTGGGGGCATTATTAGTGTTTGGGCGCACCTCTGGGGGCATTATTAGTATATGGGGGGCACCTCAGGGGGCATTATTAGTTCATGGGGGCACCTCTGGGGGCATTATTAGCTCATGGGGGCACCTCTGGGGGCATTATTAGTATATGGGGGCACCTCTGGGGGCATTATTAGTTCATGGGGGCACCTCTGGGGGCATTATTAGTGTATGGGGGCACCTCTGGAAGCATTATTAGTATATGGGGGCACCTCTGGGGGCATTATTAGTATATGGGGGCACCTCTGGGGGCATTATTAGTATATGGGGGCACCTCTGGGGGCATTATTAGCTCATGGGGGCACCTCTGGGGGAATTATTAGTATATGGGGGCACCTCTGGGGGCATTATTAGTTCATGGGGGCACCTCTGGGGGCATTATTAACTCATGGGGGCATCTCTGGGGGCATTATTAGTGCATAGGGGTACCTCTGGGGGCATTATTAGTTCATGGGGTCCACCTCTAGGGGCATTATTTGCTCATGGAGGCACAGCTGGGAATCCTACATACAGGGGGCACAGCAGGGGATCCTACATACAGGGGGCATCCCACACAGCGCAGTTACTATGGGAGCCTACGGGGGGGGGAAAGGAAAGGAAGTTGCTAGAAATGTTCGGAGCCTAAATTGTTTGTCTCGCAGGTTCTAAGGGGATGAAACGTATCTGGAAGGACTCATCATGGAGGTCTGGGCCGGATGGAGAGGAAAAGGGAAAGTGACGCCTCAGATCAAAGAAGACGTCACCTGTGAGTCCCTGTATGACACTTTTCTTATTTTGTAGAACATCATTTAGTAGGGGCGCCCCGAGGTGACAGCTACTACATTATCTGTATTTAGAGATATCACTGTGTTATCTGTTGTGTTACATAGGACTGCAGGTGACTACTACATTATCTGTACTCAGAGATATCACTGTGTTATCTGTGGTGTTACATAGGACTGCAGGTGACATCTACATTATCTGTACTCAGAGGGATATCACTGTGTTATCTGTGCTGTTACATAGGACTGCAGGTGACATCTACTACATGATCTATACTCAGATATATCACTGTGTTATCTGTGCTGTTACATAGGACTGCAGGTGAAATCTACTACATTATCTGTACTCAGAGATACCACTGTGTTATGTGGTGTTACATAGGACTGCAGGTGATATCAGGTGATTTCTCCAGGTTGCAGAAGTTCAAACTTCATCGTGCCCTGGTGTGCTGGTGTCTGTATGTCTGTATACATGTGTGCTGGTGTCTGTATGTCTGTATACATGTGTGCTGGTGTCTGTATACATGTGTGCTGGTGTCTGTATGTCTGTATACATGTGTGCTGGTGTCTGTATACATGTGTGCTGGTGTCTGTGTGTGAGATCAATTCTAGAGAACTGGCTCATATATCCCATTTTCCCCAGTGGCTTAAAATGTAACCTCTGTTATACAGTTATAAAATTGTAGAACCTAAATGTGAACAAGGTGCAATTCAAATAGACACTTACTTGTATAGCTGCCTCTTGTGCTCTGTATGCAGTGCATTATATTCACCCTTGCAACGTACAATTTATAGCGTGTCTACAAGCCCAGCGGGGCTCATTATGATGGAGACTAAAACTTATACAAGAGTGGGGTAGGGGTTCCCCTGTATTCAGAATGCTGTTGAGTGCTAGGCAATGCCCCGTCTGGGATTATTGAATTACGAGGGTCTATGCAGAGCAGGATAAAGACACCTCTGCTGCACAAACAGGATCTCCTAGAAAGCGTTCTCACTGCCATGTATTCGCTATCACTGGCTTGGGTGAGCTAAACTAGTCTGCCTGGGGGGGGGGGGGGGATTTGTATATGCTCACTAACATGGAACAGCCTCATTATATTAGCCTTATCAACATATTCTATGTTAGTGAGCATACCGGGGGGGGGGGGGGGGGGATATTGGTGAACATATACAAATCAAACAGCCCCCCAGACCCTCGAAATTCAATAACCCCAAACGGGGCATTGCCTAGTACTCAACAGCATTCTGAATACAGGGGAACCCCTACCCCACTCTTGTATAAGTTTTAGTCTCCATCATAATGAGCCCCGCTGGGCTTGTAGACACGCTATAAATTGTACGTTGCAGGGGTGAATATAATGCACTGCATACAGAGCACAAGAGACAGCTATACAAGTAAGTGTCTGTTTGAATTGCACCTTGTTCACATTTAATTTCTACAATTTTATAACTGTATAACAGAGGTTACATTTTAAGCCACTGGGGAAAATGGGGTATATGAGCCAGTTCTCTAGAATTGATCTGAACCAAATTATACCTCCCAGCAAGGCGTGGGTCAAAACACAATTTTTTTTTTATTAATGTGGGGGGCCCAGACACTTTGGTTGTATGGGGCCCCGAAATTCCTGATGGCGGCCCTGACTCCAGCGGGGGGGGGGGGGGGGGGGGGGTGTACTTTTTTGCGCTGAGGGAGGTGGCTGAGGGAAAAGACGTCCACTCACCTCCCCAGTTCCAGCGGCGGGTCCCACATCGTGGCGCTCCGGTGCCCGGTTGCTTCCTGGTGTCTGACGTGGGCCCGAGACGATACGCCTCAGGTCCGCTCAGCCAGTCAGTGACAGAGGTGGGATCTGAGCAGGCTTGAAACGGATCCCGCCTCCTTCACTGACTGGCTGAGCGGACCTGAAACGTCACGTCTAGGGCCCGCGTCAGACACCAGGAAGCGGACGGGAACCGGGCACCGGAGCGCCGCGATGCGGGACCTGCCGCTGGAACCGAGGAGGTGAGTGGACGTCTTTTCCCTGTCACCTCCTCCCCAATCCCAGCAAAAAAGTGCCCCCCCCCCGCTGGAGTACCCCTTTAATGATCATGAAAATTAGCAATGGCTGTTGTTTTGCAACAATGACCGTTATTTGCCCTTATTTTTACCTAGTAGGAAGATAGCCTTGGGGTGTATGACATCCTGGCAACTTTCAAACATTCCATTGTTGTCTATGTTTTACATACTTTTCTTCCTTCTCACATAGTTTCTCTATTGTCTTTTTACAGGTCTGATAAGTGTGGTGGAGCTTGGTGCTCAGTCTGTCATCTACCAAGTAGTCACCATAGCATACATGGTAATTTTCTAAGCACAGAAATATTGAATCCATCATGTGAAAATTAGAAATTAAATTAGTGACTGTGACCTTACAATGTTTATATCCGATTCAGATTCTTATTCAGGGCCATTTAAATAAACTGGTGGGCCCAGTGCAAAGACCCTCAGAGACCCTTGTATTTGTAACTCAAAATAACAGCCGTATTTATATTTTATTTTACTGAGTGTACACGAGACATTGGGGTGCAATGTATCGCAATGCAATGTGATATTCCTCTCCCACCAGAATGCAGGGATTTTGCCTGTTGTCCAAAGACAACTTAGGAACCATGCACAGACAACAATATATTCTCAGTCTTTTTAGAAATTGTTTTTTTTTAGATACAGTTTTTTTATGCTTCTGGTTTATAATTATGTTTCTCTTTATATGTAAAATTTTGGGAAGCTACTTGTAAACATTTTTACAGATTCCATATGGCATAGGTATGGCTACCAGTGTGCGTGTAGGCAATGCTCTTGGTTCGGGGAATATAGAACAAGCAAAGAAGTCCATGATGCTTGCTTTTCTCATCACAGGTATTTTTATATAAAAATAAATTAGTGTAGACAAATGATGTAAGTGCTAAAACCAGTGTTGTATCTACTATGGCTGTAGACCACTAAACTGCTATAGAGCCCATGTGGCAGGGGGGCCCGGGGTCTGTCCCAGTGAAGTGTGGTCTGCCTCCATGGTACTAGCTATGGTATTGACAGCAACCAACTATGGGTCCCCAGTTGGGAATAAAATTACCCTAGAATTCACATGTAAGCAGAAAGAAGCAATCCAATGACTATTTTATTTTACATTATAAGGCTATGTTCACACGTCAAAAAAAGAAAAGGCGTCCGATTTTGATATTAAAAAAACATCAGTTTTTGCGGCGATTGAACTGACTGCAATGGCAATGCATTAAAGAGTAACTGTCATGTTTTTTTTTATTGCAGAAATCAGTAGTAGAAGCGATTTTAAGAAACTCTGTAATAGGTTTCATCAGCCAAAAAAGCCTCCTTCTGTACTCAAGAAGCAATCTCCCAGCCTCCCCCCCTGACTTCTTATCTGTGCATTATCAGGCAAACACGTCTTCATTACAGAGAAGCCAGTGAAGACGGGCTCTGTTCTCTCCATTCTATCCTTATGGAAGGGGGAGGGGCTGAGGGAGATGAGGGAGCAGGAAGAGGTGACATGAAGATCAGCGGTTTGTAGACTCTCTGGGCACCTAAAACGCTAAATTCAGGTGTCAGAAAGGTCAGTGCTTATCTATGAACTTACTGAGAGAAGATTGCAGGGTGTTGTGCTGTGCAGGACTGCTCCGTGCTCAGTCACTCCTAACAGCCCCTCCCCTCTCCATAGCCACATAATGGAGACAGAAATCCTGCTTCATTTGATGTGAGGGGGGAGGCTGGGAGATTGCTTTTTCACTACAGAAGGAAACTCTTTTAGTACATAAAACCTATAAGAGTTTCTTAAAATCGCTTGAACTGTTGATATTTAAAGTTTTCAGAAAAATGACCATGAAATGACAGTTACGCTTTAAAGTCAATGGAAGACGGACGTCCAATGCACACAATGCATTGAATAACGGACGTTTTTACTGTGGAAGTCAAAATAATGATCATGATCATTAATTTCTGACGTCTTTTGCAAACAGCGGACGTTTTTTATTATCCGTTTACACACAGTTTTTCTTTTCTCACCGTTCTTTTAATACTATTAAATTCAATGTACTTTTTAATTAAGCCACACCCAAAGTCCAGTTAGTAACACCAGACTAGACTAATGTACAAACACCAGTCATTGCACTAAGGGGAGGCCAGGCTGCTAAATAACGTCCGTTATTTTAGACTCAAAACGACGGACGTCATTTTAAACGTTGTGTGAACATAGCCAAATAAGGAAAAAAATGTCTCAGAAATCTGCCAAGTGAAATCAAGCCTCTTAAAGGGGTAGTGCGGCGGTAAAGAATTATTCACAGAATAACACACATTACAAAGTTATACAACTTTGTAATGTATGTTATGTCTGTGAATGGCCCCCTTCCCCGTGTCCCACCACCCCCACCCGTGTACCCAGAGGTGTGGTGCGCTATACATACCTGTCACGTGCCGACTCGTCTCCTATCTTCAGTCAGTGATGTCATCTTCGGACGGATCCCTCCGACTGTCCTGAGTGCCGGCCGCCCTCTTCAGCGTCATCAGATGCTCAGCCGCGATTGGCTGAGCACAGTTTGGCTCAGCCAATCGCGGCTGAGCAGCTGATGACGCGGCAGAGGGCGGCCGGCACTCAGGACGGTCGGAGGGATTCGGCCCGGCCGTCCGAAGATGACATCACTGACTGAAGATAGGAGACGAGTCGGCACGTGACAGGTATGTATAGCGCACCACACCTCTGGGTACACGGGTGGGGGTGGTGGGACACGGGGAAGGGGGCCATTCACAGACATAACATACATTACAAAGTTGTATAACTTTGTAATGTGTGTTATTCTGTGAAGAATTCTTTACCGCCGCACTACCCCTTTAAATACCTTTGCATTGTGTCACCAAGTAGTGTTGGTTTATGCTGCAGACCTTCATGCTAGACCACTATTAATATGTCCATATCTTTCTTCTTTACAGCTGTTTTCATCATTATAGACATAATCCTGCTTGCTGCCATGAAGAATGTGTTTTCATACATATTCACCAGTGATGAGTAAGTGTGAAAGGTCATGATTGTTATGAAGCATATTAACTTGTTTTATTAGATTACAATGAATATCAGCAAAATAAGAAGTTGTTTTGCTGGGAAATAAAGACTTGATCAGTAAGGTCTAGATTAGCGGTGTCACACACGCAGCCGTCCAGCTGTTGTGCAACTAAAATTCCCATCATGTGTAGAGTTCCAGCTGTCCAGGCATGATGGGAATTGTAGTTTTGCAACAGCTGGGGGGCCACAGTGCAACTTCTGTGGTCTAGATATGTGCAAAAGGAGAAGAAAAGTGTCCACAAGATCTCTAAAACTCTCATGTGCTTTGCTGCTACTGTAACACACTGTAGATTTTCCTAACACACATCCATGGTGGAAACTCCATAGCATGTCCACCCTATGCACATACTCCTACAGTGGGAATAAAACAGTCATGTTTAATACCCCCCCCCCCTTTTTTTTCTTGTAGAGAAATAGCTGCTCTAGTATCTGACGTTATACCTGTATATCTCGTGTTTCACCTATTTGAATGTATTGCTGTAAGTAAAATTTAGACTCTTCTTTAAATTATGATTTTTTTGGCAATAAGCATTTGTGATTTTGGCACTTTTTGTTTTTAATTAATCACTTGGCATAGTTACTGTTAGCGTGACGGTATTTTTCAGATTTATAAATGCACCCGGCCATAAGACGCACCCTTGGTTCAGACAAAAATTTGAAAAAATATTTCTTGCTAAGTAAACTTCCCTGGTGGTCTAAGTCAGCGAAAGGGTTCAAAGTTTATTGAAATAACAGGGTCATTTGAAGACTCTCCATGACAGTACAGTATACCCACACATACATAGTACTGCAGCATGCACAATACACACACAGTTCTGCTTTATCATACACTCTAGCTCTGCTACATCAAAACACACGCACCCCTCCCAGTCATGTGGCTGATCACATGACTGTGATATCATGACACTTCTGCAGGGCCTTCAGCTCCCTTTCTTACCTTGATCCTTAGCACAGTTTTCAGGGACTTTGTAGTTTATTAGATATGTAAATGAGGCAGTTTGGTGCATTGGGGACAGGACTACCACCCTTAGTGCACCAATTTGCCGTGACTGGCCTGCCCTCCTAATGAGTATACATCCAGTGAAGGAGTTACGTCACTGCAGCACCGCCCCAATACTTATAATGAGGCCAAGTGATACATGCAGTAAACATTAGGTGGCTTCCCAAGGTATTATATTACTTCCTTTTCCCATCCTGATGGGAGTGCTTACAAAAACTACAGACCAAAGTATCTCACTTTGTTTGGCAGAATGCTATGCCATGTATTTTTTAAAGTACTCCTTTCCCTTCGTCACATTCATGGAGTTTAAAGCGACTCTGTACCCACAATCTGCCCCTTCAAACCGTTTGTACCTTCAGATAGCTGCTTTTAATCCAAGATCTGTCCTGGGGTCCGTTCAGTAGGAGTGGCAGGATTTCTCCTAATCATCACTTGTCGGAACACTGCACATGTGCTGGATCGTTAAGACACATGGGCAGTGTTCAGACAAGTGATGAATAGGAGAAATCCTTCTAGGGGCATTCCTAATGATGAGGAGGGTAGGTAGGAAGGACGGAAAGGCGTCACAGGCCTAGGGTACACTCGAAGCCCCGCCAACTTGACACAAGGCTGCAAGTTTTTATGTTTTTTAAGACATTAAAGGGAACCAATCACGCCGAAATTGCCCCCATTGATAAGGAAGCGTGCTGGTACATCAGCCAACACGCTTCCCAAACATCCCCCTGTCCCCTCCGTCCCCTCTTTTGTTAGCCCGTAATCTTACTTTTGTGATGTCCCGCGCCGTATGCTAATCAGCCCCAAGTAGTCAAGGTGGGCTGAACTAGTCAAGGTGGGCTGTACTAGTCACGGTCCTGGGCGCTGTAATCACGCCCAGAGGGGCGTGATTCAAAGACCTTCGCTCCGCCGACGTCATCTCTGGCCCGCGTTCATGTCGGCGGCCCGCCGCGTCTTTCGCATGCCGCGCATGCGCACTACGGCGGGAGAAGACGCTGACGTACTGCGCGTGCGCGGCGTGCGGAAGACGTCGGCGGCGCTTGCGTTCCAACGCAGACGTCTTCCGCACGCGCAGTACGTCAGCGTCTTCTCCCACCAGACTGCGCATGCGAAAGACGCGGCGCGCCGACGACGTGAGCGCGGGCCAGAGATGACGTCGGCGGAGCGAAGGTCTTTGAATCACGCCCCTCTGGGCGTGATTACAGCGCCCAGGACCGTGACTAGTACAGCCCACCTTGACTAGTTCAGCCCACCTTGACTACTTGGGGCTGATTAGCATACGGCGCGGGACATCACAAAAGTAAGATTACGGGCTAACAAAAGAGGGGACGGAGGGGACAGGGGGATGTTTGGGAAGCGTGCTGGCTGATGTACCAGCACGCTTCCTTATCAATGGGGGCAATTTCGGCGTGATTGGTTCCCTTTAACTTGCTTTAAGTAATTAAATTAAGGAAAAAAAAATTTTTTTTTTTTTTTTTACATTTTTATTTCGAGTGGCAGCCATGGGAGTGGCAAGGGATGCCATGGTCCTTCTGCTGCCACCTACAGCTGTGTCAGGAACTGCAGGGCAGCACAAGCAGCTACATATAGCTAATGCTGCTGTTTTTTTTTTGTTAGCACAAGGCCACAAGATAGTAAAATTAAAAAAAAAAGGTGAAATAAGGAGAAGTAGCCCCTTTATAAAGTAAAAAAGAAGAGACTGCATTTTATGTAAACATCCAGAATCATCCAGAATTCCCAATAAAATTAATCTTATTTATAAAATTGCTATAATGTGAATGAGTTGCTAAATTCACAATAACACAGTCTCTCTCTGCAGTGTGTATCCAGTGGTGTACTAAGAGGGATAGGACGACAGAAGATCGGCGCCATTATCTTTGTCATTGGCTATTACATGCTTGGACTACCAGTTGCTGTTGCTCTTATGTTTGCAGCCAATCAAGGCATTAAAGGTGTTATAGCTGATCTAACTAATGCTGTGTTTACATGGATCGATAATTCGCCCGATCGTACGATTAACGATATCGAAAGAATAATGTTTTTTTAGAACGATCAGTGTTTAGACGGAACGATATATCGTACGGAAAAATCGTTTTGCGATCGCTTAAGCCTATCTCGCACATAAGTAAAATCGGTGAGCGGCTGTTTACACGGAACGATCTGCGAATTTTTTACGAACGACGATTTAAGAACATGTTGTAAGATCAAAATGAACGATTTCTCGCTCGTCGTTTAATCGTTCGCTGCGTTTACACGTACGATTATCGTTTGAATTTGATCGTTATCGTGCAAATTCGAACGATAATCGTTCCGTGTAAACGCAGCATAAGGGTCCATTTACACAGAAAGATTATCTGCCAAAGATTTGAAGCCAAAACCAGGAACAGACTATAAACAGAGATCAGGTCATAAAGGAAAGCCTGAGATTTCTCCTCTTTTCAAATCCATTCATGGTTTTGGCTTCAAATCTTTGGCAGATAATCTGTCAGATAATCTTTCTGTGTAAATGGACCCATAGGGTCTCTGCTTGAAATTGCGCGAGAATTCCGTAGTGTGAACGGCCCCTTATTTGAACCAGAAGCAACATCTGCCCAACTTTGTAGTTTCTCTACTTGCGATTTTTTTAAAATTTTCGACGACTAATGATATACGATTGTCAACTAGAGCTTTTGGGAACGACCTGAAATCATTCGCCATAACACACAGAATAATAGTGGTTAGTTACGATTGTTACTACGATAGTTACTAACATAGTTTATTTCTTATGAACCCAGCAAAAGATGGGGGACATTTATCAAGAATGGTGTACGAATACGCCAGTCTTAAATAAAGCCCCGCCCCTTTTCCCTTATTTACTAGGATGATAATATGATAACCTCCCCCCTTAATGTGTAACTTATAGCACCAGCAAAAAGTTGGCCATGTGTTCTCTGTAGACTATCCCTCCTACCAGCTGCCTTCAGCAACACCACCCAACTCTATCAGCCAGATTCTGACCCGTTCCCAGTGTCCGTGCTACCGGGTAGCAGAGAGAGCTGCCCTTCAGTCCGGCAGGAAAGATTCGCTCTTTGTCTGAACTGCCGCCTCAGAGGCATAAGTTTAACTTTTATATTCGCTGAGAAAATCCCTTTAAAGGGCTTTTTCAGGATTAGGAAAAAAAAAACCACAAGTGCTTTCTTGCAAGAATAGCACCTCCCCTGCCCCCAGGCTGTGTGTGGTATTACAATTTAGCTCAATTCACTACAATGGAACAAAGCTGCAATACCACACAAAAAAAGAGGATAAGAGAGATGATGTTTCTGGAAGAAGGCAGCCATGTTTTTCTAAGCCTGGTTAACCCCTCTATGCATATAGAGAACTGTGAAATCAGAGACGGACACCTCTTAGGGACAATGGGAAGGTTGGGGAGGTCACTAGATTTTAAAAATCTATGTAAAAACCTGCATCAAAACAGAAGGTGTAAAATCACCCTCTGACTGGCTACAATGTGAAAACTCTAAAAACACGTAGATAGATAACTATGTCATTTCACCTAAAGGTCTTTGGTATGGAATGATCCTGTGTGGAGTGTTTCTGTCTGCGTTTTTTACTATCTACCTCTTCCGGGTGAGCTGGAAAGATATTGCAGTTGAAGTAAGTGTCCATTACTAAAAAAAAAAAGAAAACCTGATAAATATACTGATAGACAACAGCATGGATTATTTATGTTTTTTTTTTCTTGTGGATTTTAACAGATTGCTTTGAAAAAATATATATATTATATTAAGCTAGATTCACATGTTCCACTGCAATGCTCGGTACAGTTATGGCCTATGGCTCTACATTCTTTCAGTGGATTTTTTGCTGAAGTTCTCCTTTAATATAAACATATTTATTATAGTTTGATTGTATTTTTCAGGCTCAGAAACGTGCAGGAATGACTTGCAATAATAGTTCAGGTAATATTTTTTACCTTTTTTTTTTTTTTAACCATTAATGACTGTTTCATTGTAATATAAACTATGGCCTCATGTACATGAATTTGTGAATTTCTCCATTGTAGAAGCAAAACCATATTGTAGCCATATAGTTCTAAGCAGGGCACCGTAGATTGCATTAATATTTAGAAGGCTCCTAGGATTGCCAGAGAGACCAAGCAGAAGCCTGACCTTGTTGCTAGACTTCTGACAGTATGCTGTAGAATACCGGAACCTGTTACATGCCATGGTCATGGTTTGAAGTTGGCATGTAATGGGTTAGATTACAGTGAGAGTTAGAGCACAGTACATACCAACACCTGATCTCCCACAATGCCAGTGCAAAAGCGCGACACAGAAAAGAAGATGGCTGAAGCCTTCTGCGCCCTGGTGCTTACTTCTGGAAATTTCATATCTTGGAGGTAAACCTTCCAAGAAAGTTTTATTGTCCTGACAGAGGTCTAGTCGATGGTTTTGATGTCCTTAGGAAGAGACCAGTACTGTAGCCCCGAAAACCTACATTTTATTATCATCTTTAGTTAGCCAATAAAACTACTAAGAACTGTAAGGGCCATTTTTCTCGGCCCAATGACTTGGTGTAAGCGAGCGCCGATCAGCTAGATTGGTTCTCGCTTACTGAGCCCATATATGGCCTGGTAACTGTGTGGACATTGTTAGCGATGTCTGTGCAGCCCTTGTAAAATAATAAGCGTACATACCTCTCCACGCTACTTGATGTCCTGCTGGCTTCATCCGACTACCAGCAGTGTCTGAAGTGACAGGCTGCAAAGCCAATCACTGGGATAGTGCCGTGGCCAGTTATTGGCTGAGCAGCCTGTCACTTCAGACATGGCGGGGAGCGGGCCGAAGCTACCAGGACATCAGGGAGCATGGAGAGGTATGTATGAATTTAGTATATTTTCTTTACAAATTTATTAGCTGTTGGCCGAGCATTGCTGTTACACGTAGTGATGCGCGATCTGTCGTTGATCGTTGTCTTTATTAAACGGCCTGAATTCGGCAGATTATCGCTCTGTGTAATGGTCCTTTTACACGGAGCGATAATTCGGCCAATTGATCTTTTAACGATTTTGAGGCAACGATTTTATTTTTATAACGATCAGCGTTTAGATGAAAAGATAATCGTTTGAAAAAATCATTATTGCGATCGTTCTAAGATGGCTTAGGTCCATCTCACACATAGGGTAAATCGGTGAAAGACTGTTTACACCAAGCGATCTGAGAATTTTCAGCGAACGACCAACAATGATTTGAGAACATGTTGAAAGACCAAGATGAACGATTACTCGCTCATCGCTGGATCGTTCGCTGTGTTTACACGAACCAATTATCGCTCAAATGCGATAGTTATCGTGAAAGTTCGAACGATAATCGCTCTGCGTAAAAGGACCATAATAGGGCTCTAAGTGTTTTTCACTGGTATATTATATTATCACTGGTATATTATATTATATTAACACTGGTATATTATATTATTACTGGTATATTATATTATCGATGGTATGTTATATTATCACTGGTATATTATATTATCTGTGGTATGTTATATTATCGCTTGTATGTTATATTATATTCACACTGGTATATTATATTATCGCTGGTATATTATATTATTACTGGTATATTATATAATTGCTGGTATATTATATTATATTATCACTGGTATATTATATTAAGCTCTTACTGAAAGTCTTGCTTGTGTTCGCAGTGGTGGGACATAATGAATCGGGCATTAAATTATCAGAGCTTCCTGCTCAGAAGACTGGTCCACCGCAGCAGCTGTTCCAAGAAGTACAAGGGGTCTCCGAGAAGCTTTTACTGACTAGCAAAGTGTTAGTCATACGTGGAGTCACTCTGGCATTGGCTATTGCTGTTCTCTTAACTGGAGTTCTGGTTAAAGTGTGGATATCCTACTAGTGGAGGACTCAGAAGACCTCTTAGAAACTAGTGACAGTGTCATTTGATAGAACAGCTGCTGAATATGATATTATGAAGACTATGAGACTTTGTACAAAGTAGCTTGTTATCAAAATTACACTTTACACTTTGACATGTTAAAAGGGAATCTGTCCGGTCTGTGCCAGGTAGAAAGCTGCAAACACAGGTAGATAGGTGATAGGAAGATAAAACAAATGATACCTTTGTCTTTCCCCATGGTTATTTGCAGAGTTATAAAATAGCATTTTTCCTTGAAAACTCAGGTGCCACAGAAGTGATGCTGAGCCACAGCATGCATGCCTCCCTCCCTCCCACACACTCTTTGCTTTGACTCATGCTCAGTTCTGTATATCAATTAGTGAAGACCTACCTGTGTCTGCAGTCTGTACCTGGCTAGACTGCATGAAAAAAATTATGTGTATTCACAGTGGGTGGCTCATCCTACAGATATAGCAGTATCCTGGCTTTGTGTCATGCTGTCATTATGTGTCAAATCTCAGCATTAAAAAACAACTGGGCAGAATCTAAGTAAAAAAAGTTTACTGTCTCCACATTGATTTAGTAAGTCGTGTTTCCCAATATGAGAAATGTTCAATGATGATTTAATGAGATTCCATGCAGGTTTATGTTTGCACATTATTACAGGCAGATTCCAGGTAAGGCAAAGAAAAACTACTGTGCCTTCAGCATCTTGCTTCTTCCAGATTTTATCTATCCATTATTCCGTCATCCACAAGTAAAATTGTAGCACTACTATAACTTTAAAGGAGAAGTCCAGCGAAATTTTTAATTAAAGTATTGTATTTCCCCCAAAAAAGTTATACAAATCACCAATATACACTTATTACAGTAAATGCTTATAAAGTGGTTTTTTTCCCTGCACTTACTACTGCTTCAAGGCTTCACTTCCTGGATAACATGGTGATGTCACTTCCTGGATAACATGGTGATGTCACGACCCGACTCCCAAAGCTGTGCGTGCTGTGGCTGCTGGAGAGGATGATGGCAGGGGGACACTAAGGGACACAGGACATTGGGGGACTCTGAGCATCCCTCTGCCATCATCCTCTCCAGCAGCCACAGCCCGCACAGCTCTGGGAGTCGGGTCGTGACATCACCATTTTATCCAGGAAGTGACATTACCATGTTATCCAGGAAGTGACATCACCATGTTATCCAGGAAGTGAAGCCTTGATGCAGTAGTAAGTGCAGGGAAAAAAAGCACTTTATAAGCATTTCCTGTAATAAGTGTATATTGGTGATTTGTATAACTTTTTTGGGACAATACAATACTTTAGTAAAAATT
Source organism: Dendropsophus ebraccatus (assembly GCF_027789765.1). Lineage (NCBI taxonomy): Eukaryota > Metazoa > Chordata > Amphibia > Anura > Hylidae > Dendropsophus > Dendropsophus ebraccatus. The sequence goes on from NC_091458.1 coordinate 127,576,569, forward strand.
TTAATCTGACTTCTCCTTTAACCTCAATTTTTCCATATAGTTGGTTATTTATGATATAGGTAAATTTTTTCTAATTATCTCAGCTTTTCCTCATAGCAAACTTTGAGGTTGAGTGCTTTTTATACTGCAACTTGCAGGCGACATAATTTTGCTGTGGAGTCTTAGCTTTTGAGAGATAATATAGTTTTAATAATGTATAAACCAGTTAACCCCTTTCTCACAAAGCAACATAACGGTATGTTAAGTTTTAGGTCACTAGCCGTAAGATGAACAGAGTCTGTGCCCGCTCCATCTGCAGTGGTATCAGGCTGTAATATGTGGCAGGGCTCCTGCCGGGATTGAAGCTGGCATTGTAATAATACATTTAGGGGCCTATTCCATGGGAGCGATAATCTGCCGAATCGGCCCAATTCGGCCGATTATCGCTCGGTGGAATGGAGAAAACGATCAGCCGATGATCGTGTCATCGGCTGATGGTTTATTTAGGGCCAGACCTAAAATCATTGGTCCCCCACCACGCATTGCTACGGTTGAATAGCGGTGTGCAGCGGGGGACCAACGATTTGAGAAGCACCATACATTACCTGGCAGGGCTTCTCCTCCACTCCGTCTTCCTCTCCGGGTCCCGCGTGCAGCATCAGCAGCTCCGGAGTGGCCTGACTGAGCTGTCAGACCGCTCAGCCAATCACAGGCCAGGACCGCCGCGGCCAGTGATTGGCTGAGCGGTCTGACAGCACCAGAGTTGATGCTGCGCCACGGGACCAGGAGAGGAAGACGAAGCGGAGGAGAAGTCCTACCAGGTAATGTATGGTGCAAGGGCTGCAAGGACATCGGTAACGATGTCCCTGCAGCCCTCGCTCAACAATCATCGGGCGGTGGAATAGGCCCAGTAAAAAAGCGCCGATCTACCAAATCGGCGCTCGTTTACATTGTTGATCAGGCCCTCCTCGGCCCGTGGAATAGGACCCTTACCCATAAAGTGTTACTGATGCTTCAAAAGACTTTGGATATGTCCAAAGTTTTGATCGTTCCCAGTCTGAGTTTTCCACACATCCTCTCCTCGATATGTGTCAGTCAGAAAAGACTAAGGGCCCTATTCCACCAGACGATTATTGTTCAGATTATCGTTAAAATTGTTCGAATCTAAATGATAATCTTTCGGTTGAAATGTAGTTAACGATTAACGATCGAACGAGAAATCGTTGATCGCTTTATAAGACCTGGACCTATTTTTATCGCTGCTCGTTTGCAAATCATTTGCATTGAATAAGACGTCGTTCGGTCGTTCGCAGTAGATATGAACACAATAGCGAAGAAAAAACGATCGCAAATACGATCATATGTAATGATTACCGTTCCATGGAAATGAGTGAACGTTTTCAGGTCTTTCGCAATAGCGGTCGTTTGAGATCGTTAATGATTATGCAAACGATAATCGTCTGGTGGAATAGGGCCCTAAGTTTTTTACAATAACAGCGACACTCTAACAACTAGCTCATCCCATATACAGTATATAACAATTTGGTATCACTGTGATTGTATCCGACATAGAGTATAGTAAACACATCACTTGTGAAATGTAATCTACACCGCATGGTTAACGCCTAGAAAAAAAAAATGAAATGCAAGGCAAAAAGTTCCTCTGAAATGTTAGGTGGTGCTATTACCAAGGACAAGTCACCACACTGAATGGATATCCTCATAGGGCTGCATCCATAGAAAATCTAAAAAGTTATGACTCCCAGAATTAAAAAAAATTGCCTGGAGCTGTTGCAAAACTACAATACCCATCATGCCAGTACAGCCAATGATGGGAAGTGTAGTCTTGCAACAGCTGGAGAGCTAAGGTTCCTCATATCAGCTCTAAACCAGGGATAGGGAACCTTTGGCCCTCCAGCTGTTGCAAAACTACAATTCCCATCATGCCTGGGCAGCCGAAGCTTTAGCTTCGGCTGCCCAGGCATGATGGGAATTGTAGTTTTAGATATCCCTGCTCTAAACCGGACAGGAAAACGTGCAGCGCTCAGCTATGTAGAACACAGGACGTAGCTACAGTCATGTGGTTCACAGCTGACTACACGCAGGAGGGAGGTCACGTGGTATCACTGCCGCCATCCTCAGGCGCTGTGGAAGCTCACGCGATATCACTTCCGCCACCATCAGACGCTCTAAGGCGGGAGGTCACGTGATATCCTTGCCGGCGTCCTCAGGCGCTGTGTAACCCTCTATAACACCACGTCTGAGGACGCCTCCCTCCTCTCCAGTCCTATCAGTATTCTTCGTGCTCTGACATCCAGGTTTGCTCCTCCCCCCCACCAAAAGCGCAGCCGCCGGATCTGCTCTGCTATTGGTTAATAAGTTAAGAATATGCAAATATTCTCCAGCGCGCGCCTCATGGGACTCCAGAACGGCGCATTAATACTAATTATGCATAGTTATAAGGCGAGTATCTGACCTGCTCACGGAGAATCAGTTACACTTGGTGTAGATCATACAAACTGTATGAGGTTACACCTCCAGCCTGATCCATCGCCGTCATGTAAAAGAGGAGCACTCATCGCCCGGCTGTCATTGCAAACAGAAGCGGGTTAGGACTATACTTTCAAGGATCATTTCTATAGTATTTTATTGTGGAAATGTGAGTGAAAGTGTCCAAGCTCATCAACCATGAGGAGGAGCTGTAGTGATCTCTCCTGAGCGCGAAGTGAGCTCTCAGTCCTGCTTCATTGCAGGTGTTGGGGGCTGTTGATGACCGTTCTCCTTCTCTGTTACAGAGGGGGTGGAGGGAGAGATCACATGCTGAGTGGTTGATTCTTCTTTTTAATGCCAGTAAAAGTAAGAAAGAGTGCGCTCTCACCAACAGTATCCGCAGCGGATTAGACGGTCAGATCAGATATTAGAATGAAATTTGCTGCGGATCCGCAGCAGGAAATACGCTCCACTTTCGGTAAGTGTGAACGTACCCTAAGTACTAAAGATAGTCATTCACAAGTCAATAAATTCTCTCATCCTGTAGATGTCACTAATCTCCTCCACATTTAAATACACCAAGTCATGGATACCACTAGTTGTTCAGAAACAACTATCCAAAAGTATTATCAATGTACAAAACCAATAGATGGCGCTAGGTAGTGGA